>NW_024061684.1:32500-100235 GCF_016432855.1 Salvelinus namaycush | reverse complement strand
TATCTCTGAGGTACAGGATAGGTGTTCTGTTCTCTACATTATCTCTGAGGCTCTACGGAGTCTAAGACACTAAACAAACTGAATAATGAATGAAAGGCTACAGTTGGATACAGGTGCAAAACGGATTTTTGACATTGGCAGATACTGTAGATGTACAATATATTCATAGTTTGTTAAATGTTTTCAAGGTTATCCAGAGAGTTCAACTATTCATGAATCAAAGTCACTTCAACACAGCGCTTTCGACGTGTTCATTTTCCTTACGTGTTGAACAGTGATTTAAAAAATATCCGTTAAAAGGCTCAAGTAGTCTTAAATCCCTGTGTTCTGAGCTAATAACTTCTTTAGAGGGGCTTGTCTTTTCACTGTCGGAGGTACAGCGTAAACACTCTTCCAGATGTTGTTCGGTGACAAGATAATCCCAGCAGCACTATTGGGAACAGTCAGCAGCCAGGCAGCACAGTACTGCTGTGAAACCACTATAAACACTATAAAACCAGGGCCCTCCAAGCCCTCCCACCCTTCAGAAACTGCGCCAGGCAGGTTCAGGGCTGGAAGTGGGACTGAGGGGTGATTGAGGCGAGTGCTTTGCTCGACATGTGCAAGGAGCGCCAGTCAGGCTGCATTTCAAATGGCACCCTATTCCCTATAAAGTGCACTACTTTAGCGCTCTGGTCATATGACTCTGGTCACAAGTAGTGCACTAATATAGAGAATAGGGTGCCATTTGATACGTAGTCTCCAGAATCACAGGAAGTCCCCTTGTTTATAAAGCATCTGGAGCCGAGCGGAATGGCAGTGTCCCTGGGGACCAGTAAATCACCAGAGCACAGCCATGTCAGAAGGGCCTTTGTTGCATCCTCAATCAAAATGCTACCAAATGGACGAATGGGAAGTTACTTTCAGACTTGAAAAGTACAGAGACATGTTTCAGCTATGGTTGATTCTTGCCTTTTCCTCTTATTGCTGTTGTCACCAATGCAAGAAAACACACAGTCCTTTCCAGTGGAGATTTCCTTTTATTTTTCATCAGCAGGGTCTGAGTACTTTCATTTTTAATTGTATGTATTTTTATTTAACCTTTATTTAACTGAGTACTGTAGCCAGTCAGCGTGACATCTACTGTATCAGCCCGATATTGGACACTAAGGCCTTTTTGAACAAGATCTTGGTTTAGGGAGGAGGAAATCCCATTGCTTTTATTTATTTATTCATTATTGTTTTAGAGGAACTCAAGCTTCAATATGTTCTTCCTGCATTGGCTTTTCTCTTTTCTACCAGCCATTCCGCCAGTTTCCACAGCCATTTTGAGTAGAAATATATGTATTTCTTAGTCCCTTGTGATATACCTGAGTTAAATAATGCATGGCAAGCTTGGGAAAATAATGATGAAGTTCATTCCTTGAAGTCCACTCCTCCATCTTCTACATACAATTGCTAGTGAAAGTCTACACACCCCCTGCACAGTCTTCACATTTTGCCACCTTAACCTTTTACTGCAGTGGGCTAAATCAGGGTCACACAGAGTGATTGTTGTTAGTCTTAAACAAATCTACTTTGAAACAAAAGTATTCACCTCACACACATGGTTATGGGCTTTAAAAAAAGAAGACACATGTACCATGTCAGAAATAGAGTTGAAATGTATTACATTTTGAGTTTGCATCCAAATATTACACTTTATATACAGTACATCACAGAAGACTGAAATATCACAAAACCATTTGACACGGAAACACCGGATTTTCAGTGTAAAACAAAAGTGTATTAATTATGAAATGATGAATAATATGAATAACATTCCACCCATGAGGCCACTAGGTCATGTGACTGCAGGAGAGGGCTACAATTATATCTGAAAAGGGATTCAATTGTTGTTGTTTTTTATCTACACAGTTTATAGTGAACCCTGACAATCCCACCCAACACACAGTTTATAGTGAACCCTGACAATCCCACCTAACACACAGTTTATAGTGAACCCTGACAATCCCACCTAACACACAGTTTATAGTGAACCCTGACAATCCCACCCAACACACAGTTTATAGTGAACCCTGACAATCCCACCTAACACACAGTTTATAGTGAACCCTGACAATCCCAACCCAACACACAGTTTATAGTGAACCCTGACAATCCCACCTAACACACAGTTTATAGTGAACCCTGACAATCCCACCTAACACACAGTTTATAGTGAACCCTGACAATCCCACCTAACACACAGTTTATAGTGAACCCTGACAATCCCACCCAACACACAGTTTATAGTGAACCCTGACAATCCCACCTAACACACAGTTTATAGTGAACCCTGACAATCCCACCAACACACAGTTTATAGTGAACCCTGACAATCCCACCTAACACACAGTTTATAGTGAACCCTGACAATCCCACCTAACACACAGTTTATAGTGAACCCTGACAATCCCACCTAACACACAGTTTATAGTGAACCCTGACAATCCCACCTAACACACAGTTTATAGTGAACCCTGACAATCCCACCCAACACTTAGACCCTCGGACATCATTGTGAACACATTAAATTAATCATCTTTGACAAACTCTTGTTCCATACCCATGTTCTTCCAGACATCATGTTGGCAGCAGCACATTCATTAAAAAGCTCTTAAGATGGTGTGCGTTGACTTCCTGTCCTCCAGCCATTCATCAACAGTCAAACACGAAACTGCTTACGATGTTCATTTATTTGATTTCTGGCACAATGATCTCCAATGCCCAGTATTGGCTGTAGTAAGTAAATACAGGTGTTGGTAGACCGTCCAGTCGAGACCTGCAGGGTTCAAGTACTACTTGAAATCTTTCAAACACTTGTAACATTTGCTTTAGTTTGCCTGAAGTGCCAGCTGGGTGAGGTTTCCAGTTTTGTGACTATTCCATTAGTCCCGTGCCAGGCCAGCTCAATCAAGCCCAGATAAAGTATGTGAAATGATAACAAATAGTCTTTGAACCCAGGTCTGAGTCTGATCAGCCTCTCATGCTGTGTATTTTCCTCAGTATTATGACATAATGTTTTCTTTATAAATGTGATATTCTTTTCAATCAACAGAGCAGCTGATTGCTGGCAAACCCCAAAGATCCGGGCTGGGGCAATCGGATATATTTGGAAAACTATCCCAAGTGGTTTACCCAATGGGAAAAGGGAACTGCTGTCTCATTACCAATATATTGTACATTTTATAAACCCTGTTTTTCAGGGTTTGTCCATCATGTCAGTGTCTTTACTATAATTTATCATCCTGTAGGGAGCAGCCCTGCTAGTAATCATGTATAACCGCCATTGTGGAGTCACTAATTGACCTGCTATTGTGGAGTCACAAATTGACCTGCCATTGTGGAGTCACTAATTTACCTGCCATTGTGGAGTCACTAATTGACCTGCCATTGTGGAGTCACTAATTGACCTGCCATTGTGGAGTCACTAATTGACCTGCCATTGTGGAGTCACTAATTGACCTGCCATTGTGGAGTCACAAATTGACATGCCATTGTGGAGTCACTAATTTACCTGCCATTGTGGAGTCACTAATTGACCTGCCATTGTGGAGTCACTAATTGACCTGCCATTGTGGAGTCACTAATTGACCTGCCATTGTGGAGTCACTAATTGACCTGCCATTGTGGAGTCACTAATTGACCTGCCATTGTGGAGTCACTAATTGACCTGCCATTGTGGAGTCACAAATTGACATGCCATTGTGGAGTCACTAATTTACCTACCATTGTGGAGTCACAAATTGACCTGTCATTGTGGAGTCACAAATTGACCTGTCATTGTGGAGTCACAAATTGACCTGTCATTGTGGAGTCACAAATTGACCTGTCATTGTGGAGTCACTAATTTACCTACCATTGTGGAGTCACAAATTGACCTGTCATTGTGGAGTCACAAATTGACCGGCCATTGTGGAGTCACAAATGTACCTGCCATTGTGGAGTCACTAATTGCCCTGCCATTGTGAAGTCACTAATTGACCTGCCATTGTGGAGTCACTAATTGACCTGGCATTGTGAAGTCACTAATTGACCTGCCATTGTGGAGTCACTAATTGACCTGGCATTGTGAAGTCACTAATTGACCGGCCATTGTGGAGTCACTAATTGACCTGGCATTGTGAAGTCACTAATTGACCTGCCATTGTGGAGTCACAAATTGACCTGCCATTGTGGAGTCACTAATTGACCTGCCATTGTGGAGTCACTAATTGACCTGCCATTGTGGAGTCACTAATTGACCTGCCATTGTGGAGTCACAAATTTACCTACCATTGTGGAGTCACAAATTGACATGCCATTGTGGAGTCACAAATTGACCGGCCATTGTGGAGTCACAAATTGACCTGCCATTGTGGAGTCACAAATTTACCTACCATTGTGGAGTCACAAATTGACCGGCCATTGTGGAGTCACAAATTGACCTGCCATTGTGGAGTCACAAATTGACCGGCCATTGTGGAGTCACAAATTGACCTGCCATTGTGGAGTCACAAATTGACCTGCCATTGTGGAGTCACAAATTGACATGCCATTGTGGAGTCACTAATTGACCTGTCATTGTGGAGTCACAAATTGACCGGCCATTGTGGAGTCACAAATTGACCGGCCATTGTGGAGTCACAAATGTACCTGCCATTGTGGAGTCACTAATTGCCCTGCCATTGTGAAGTCACTAATTGACCTGCCATTGTGGAGTCACTAATTGACCTGGCATTGTGAAGTCACAAATTGACCGGCCATTGTGGAGTCACTAATTGACCTGCCATTGTGAAGTCACTAATTGACCTGCCATTGTGGAGTCACAAATGTACCTGCCATTGTGGAGTCACTAATTGCCCTGCCATTGTGAAGTCACTAATTGACCTGCCATTGTGAAGTCACTAATTGACCTGCCATTGTGAAGTCACTAATTGACCTGCCATTGTGAAGTCACTAATTGACCTGCCATTGTGGAGCATAAGCAAAGCGTCTTGATTCTTTCCAGACACTACTGCCCTGGGGCAGCCATGGTAAATCCCATTGACTTCTCCCTCCCAATGTTACGGGTGGTCGGGCTGATCTGGCTTGGTGCTCCACAATCAAAGTATCCCCTCTAGTATTCTTTCCTTCCCTTCTTCAGACCCTCTCTACTTAACCACTAATAACGCCATTACATCTATTCACCAGAACTTAACTACATAATGAGATGTAATCACCAGAACTTAACTACATAATGAGATGTAATCACCAGCAGGTAATGAGTTGATAACTCCCTTTGGTCGCAGCCAGCCAGGGCTTCAGTATGACGGGGGACGTTGGTAAACTCCGTCGGCTGCTCTACCAGAGGTTTGTGGTTGACCACCCAGTGTTCCCCCACAGAAACACCATGCCTGCGTCTCAAATGGCACCCTATTCCCTATTATGGGCCAAAGGCCCTGGTCAGAAGTAGTGCCCTATATAGGGAATAGGGTGCCATTTGGGATGAAACACCATCAAAGTGGGGCAACCGTGGGATATACAGTTTAATCCTGTTAAAACACAATGGGTTCTTCTATGGTTGTAAACCTGATTCAGGGCAGACAAACAGGCAGGATGGTTGAGTCAGTCATATGGGATCCAGTCAGGATGGCTGAGTCAGTCATATGGGATCCAGTCAGGATGGCTGAGTCAGTCATATGGGATCCAGTCAGGATGGCTGAGTCAGTCATATGGGATCCAGTCAGGATGGCTGAGTCAGTCATATGGGATCCAGTCAGGGTGGCTGAGTCAGTCATATGGGATCCAGTTAGGATGGCAGAGTCAGTCTAATGGGATCCAGTCAGGATGGCTGAGTTAGTCTAATGGGATCCAGTTAGGATGGCTGAGTCAGTCATATGGGATCCAGTCAGGATGGCTGAGTCAGTCATATGGGATCCAGTCAGGATGGCTGAGTCAGTCATATGGGATCCAGTCAGGATGGCTGAGTCAGTCATATGGGATCCAGTCAGGATGGCTGAGTCAGTCATATGGGATCCAGTCAGGATGGCTGAGTCAGTCATATGGGATCCAGTCAGGATGGCTGAGTCAGTCATATGGGATCCAGTCAGGATGGCTGAGTCAGTCATATGGGATCCAGTCAGGATGTGTGTGTGTGTGTGTCCTGTGTGTGTTTATGTGTGTGTGTGTGCGTGTGTGTACTGTGTGTGTGTGTGTGTGTCCTGTGTGTGTTTATGTGTGTGCGTGTGTGTGTGTGTTGTTTCACATACCCCATGCCCATCAGGAGAGTCCTGACTTTTCACTGTTTTCAGATGGAGCTCACAGCTGTTTTAGCATGGAGGGGAACGACAGCAGGCTGTTTTAGCAGGGAGGGAACGACAGCAGGCTGTTTTAGCAGGGAGGGAAACGACAGCAGGCTGTTTTAGCAGGGAGGGGAACGACAGCAGGCTGTTTTAGCAGGGAGGGAAACGACAGCAGGCTGTTTTAGCAGGGAGGGGAACGACAGCAGGGTGTTTTAGCAGGGAGGGGGACGACAGCAGGCTGTTTTAGCAGGGAGGGAAACGACAGCAGGGTGTCTTAGCAGGGAGGGGAACGACAGCAGGCTGTTTTAGCAGGGAGGGAACGAAAGCAGGCTGTTTTATCAGGGAGGGGAACGACAGCAGGCTGTTTTAGCAGGGAGGGGAACGACCTCAGGTTGCTTTAGCAGGGAGGGAACGACCTCAGGTTGCTTTAGCAGGGAGGGGAACGACCTCAGGTTGCTTTAGCAGGGAGGGAACGACCTCAGGTTGCTTTAGCAGGGAGGGGAACGACCTCAGGTTGCTTTAGCAGGGAGGGAACGACCTCAGGTTGCTTTAGCAGGGAGGGAACGACCTCAGGCTGTTTCAGCAGGGAGGGAACGACCTCAGGCTGTTTCAGCAGGGAGGGAACGACCTCAGGTTGCTTTAGCAGGGAGGGAACGACCTCAGGTTGCTTTAGCAGGGAGGGAACGACCTCAGGTTGCTTTAGCAGGGAGGGAACGACCTCAGGTTGCTTTAGCAGGGAGGGAACGACCTCAGGCTGTTTCAGCAGGGAGGGAACGACCTCAGGTTGCTTTAGCAGGGAGGGGAACGACCTCAGGTTGCTTTAGCAGGGAGGGGAACGACCTCAGGCTGTTTCAGCAGGGAGGGAACGACCTCAGGTTGCTTTAGCAGGGAGGGAACAACCTCAGGCTGTTTCAGCAGGGAGGGGAACGACCTCAGGTTGCTTTAGCAGGGAGGGGAACGACCTCAGGTTGCTTTAGCAGGGAGGGAACGACCTCAGGCTGTTTCAGCAGGGAGGGGAACAAAGGCAGGCGGTGCGTTTCGTTGATTCTAGGTTCCAGTTCCATCTGTGATTTTATTAACGGCAGCAGGGTAAATATGATTTCTCTGAATGGCCTGTTGGTCATGAAAGACTAATGACGACAGTCAGTAAATAATTGCTGTTGAGGGGAGGGAGGGTCTCTTCATGTGTCTCTGTTTGGACCTTTCCCCGCTGAGCGAAACAATGAAACAAATGACATAAAACACATGTTTATTGTTGGGAGGCAAGAGACAAAACCCCCTGGAGATTAGTGAACAGGACATCTTGAGAACAGACACTTGAATGGTAGATGGCGTTGAATGGTAGATGACTTTGAATGGTAGATGGCGTTGAATGGTAGATGACGTTGAATGGTAGATGGCGTTGAATGGTAGATGACATTTAATGGTAGATGACGTTGAATGGTAGATGGCGTTGAATGGTAGATGACGTTGAATGGTAGATGACGTTGAATGGTAGATGACATTGAATGGTAGATGACGTTGAATGGTAGATGACATTGAATGGTAGATGACGTTGAATGGTAGATGACATTGAATGGTATATGACATTGAATGGTAGATGACGTTGAATGGTAGATGACATTGAATGGTAGATGACGTTGAATGGTAGATGGCGTTGAATGGTAGATGGCGTTGAATGGTAGATGACATTGAATGGTAGATGACGTTGAATGGTAGATGACATTGAATGGTAGATGACGTTGAATGGTAGATGGCGTTGAATGGTAGATGGCGTTGAATGGTAGATGACATTGAATGGTAGATGACGTTGAATGGTAGATGGCGTTGAATGGTAGATGACATTTAATGGTAGATGACGTTGAATGGTAGATGGCGTTGAATGGTAGATGATGTTGAATGGTAGATGACATTGAATGGTAGATGACATTTAATGGTAGATGGCGTTGAATGGTAGATGACGTTGAATGGTAGATGACATTGAATGGTAGATGACATTGAATGGTAGATGATGTTGAATGGTAGATGACATTGAATGGTAGATGACATTGAATGGTAGATGACGTTGAATGGTAGATGACGTTGAATGGTAGATGATGTTGAATGGTAGATGACATTGAATGGTAGATGATGTTGAATGGTAGATGACATTGAATGGTAGATGACATTGAATGGTAGATGATGTTGAATGGTAGATGACATTGAATGGTAGATGACGTTGAATGGTAGATGACATTGAATGGTAGATGACGTTGAATGGTAGATGACGTTGAATGGTAGATGACGTTGAATGGTAGATGACGTTGAATGGTAGATAACGTTGAATGGTAGATAAAGGTTAAATAAAATATAATAAATGACTCAAATGTAACTATATAAGCATGGGAAGCAATAGCTGATGCTGAATCAAACACAGCTATTAAGACTCAGATCTTATGGCCCTGGACAACCTTTTCTATGTGGATAGAAGTTATGTATTTATTTACATATATACCCTCATTAAGTAGGTATTCTGGCCTCTCAAAACCATGGGAAACTGATAATGGTACAGTGGCCAGCCACATTTGGGTGTCTTGAGGAAAGAGGCCAAATCTATAAAATGTACTGTAATGACCTCTAGATTCCTACAAATGATTCAGTGCCTTCTTCACCTAGCCTGAGTTTTTATAGCTTACCGTAACCACGCTCTAGTATGTTCCAAATCTAATTGTCTTATTAAGGCCAACAGTTGTAATGAACATTGAAGTCACAAGTATAAACCTAAAAAATAAATGAATTCAGTGGAATTCATGTAAGGTTGGCCTAGTATATACTGTAGATTTATGTAAGGTTGGCCTAGTATATACTGTAGATTTATGTTAGGTTGGCCTAGTATATACTGTAGATTTATGTAGGGTTGGCCTAGTATATACTGTAGATTCATGTTAGGTTGGCCTAGTATATACTGTAGATTCATGTAAGGTTGGCCTAGTATATACTGTAGATTTATGTTAGGTTGGCCTAGTATTTACTGTAGATTAATGTTAGGTTGGCCTAGTATATACTGTAGATTCATGTAAGGTTGGCCTAGTATATACTGTAGATTTATGTAGGGTTGGCCTAGTATATACTGTAGATTCATGTAGGGTTGGCCTAGTATATACTGTAGATTTAAGTAGGGTTGGCCTAGTATATACTGTAGATTAATGTAAGGTTGGCCTAGTATATACTGTAGAGTCATGTTAGGTTGGCCTAGTATATACTGTAGATTCATGTAAGGTTGGCCTAGTATTTACTGTAGATTAATGTAAGGTTGGCCTAGTATATACTGTAGATTCATGTAGGGTTGGCCTAGTATATACTGTAGATTTAAGTAGGGTTGGCCTAGTATATACTGTAGATTAATGTAAGGTTGGCCTAGTATATACTGTAGAGTCATGTTAGGTTGGCCTAGTATATACTGTAGATTCATGTAAGGTTGGCCTAGTATTTACTGTAGATTAATGTAAGGTTGGCCTAGTATATACTGTAGATTAATGTAAGGTTGGCCTAGTATATACTGTAGATTCATGTAAGGTTGGCCTAGTATATACTGTAGATTAATGTTAGGTTGGCCTAGTATATACTGTAGATTCATGTAAGGTTGGCCTAGTATATACTGTAGATTAATGTTAGGTTGGCCTAGTATATACTGTAGATTTAAGTAGGGTTGGCCTAGTATATACTGTAGATTAATGTTAGGTTGGCCTAGTATATACTGTAGATTAATGTAAGGTTGGCCTAGTATATACTGTAGAGTCATGTTAGGTTGGCCTAGTATATACTGTAGATTCATGTAAGGTTGGCCTAGTATTTACTGTAGATTAATGTAAGGTTGGCCTAGTATATACTGTAGATTTAAGTAGGGTTGGCCTAGTATATACTGTAGATTAATGTAAGGTTGGCCTAGTGTATACTGTAGATTCATGTAAGGTTGGCCTAGTATATACTGTAGATTCATGTAAGGTTGGCCTAGTATTTACTGTAGATTCATGTTAGGTTGGCCTAGTATATACTGTAGATTTAAGTAGGGTTGGCCTAGTATATACTGTAGATTCATGTTAGGTTGGCCTAGTATATACTGTAGATTCATGTTAGGTTGGCCTAGTATATACTGTAGATTTAAGTAGGGTTGGCCTAGTATATACTGTAGATTTAAGTAGGGTTGGCCTAGTATATACTGTAGATTCATGTAAGGTTGGCCTAGTATATACTGTAGATTCATGTAAGGTTGGCCTAGTATATACTGTAGATTCATGTAAGGTTGGCCTAGTATATACTGTAGATTTAAGTAGGGTTGGCCTAGTATATACTGTAGATTTAAGTAGGGTTGGCCTAGTATATACTGTAGATTTAAGTAGGGTTGGCCTAGTATATACTGTAGATTCATGTAAGGTTGGCCTAGTATATACTGTAGATTCATGTAAGGTTGGCCTAGTATATACTGTAGATTTAAGTAGGGTTGGCCTAGTATATACTGTAGATTTAAGTAGGGTTGGCCTAGTATATACTGTAGATTCATGTAAGGTTGGCCTAGTATATACTGTAGATTCATGTAAGGTTGGCCTAGTATATACTGTAGATTTAAGTAGGGTTGGCCTAGTATATACTGTAGATTTAAGTAGGGTTGGCCTAGTATATACTGTATATCCATGTAAGGTTGGCCTAGTATATACTGTAGATTCATGTAAGGTTGGCCTAGTATATACTGTAGATTCATGTAAGGTTGGCCTAGTATATAATGTAGATTAATGTAAGGTTGGCCTAGTATATACTGTAGGTTTATGTTAGGTTGGCCTAGTATATACTGTACAATGCTGCCTTAACTTGTACAATGCTGCCTTAACTTAAATAACTTTTGACCTCGTTAGCTTTTATAACATAGCTTCAACATATATCATATAAACGAGAGACCAAACGAATACACAGCGTTCCCTCTGGACAACAGAACTATAGACATATGAAGAGTGTATTAGAATACACAGCGTTCCCTCTGGACAACAGAACTATAGACATATGAAGAGTGTATTAGAATACACAGCCTTCCCTCTGGACAACAAAACTATAGACATATGAAGAGTGTATTAGAAGACACAGCCTTCCCTCTGGACAACAGAACTATAGACATATGAAGAGTGTATTAGAATACACGGCCTTCCCTCTGGACAACAGAACTATAGACATATGAAGAGTGTATTAGAATACACAGCCTTCCCTCTGGACAACAGAACTATAGACATATGAAGAGTGTATTAGAATACACAGCCCTCCCTCTGGACAACAGAACTATAGACATATGAAGAGTGTATTAGAATACACAGCCCTCCCTCTGGACAACAGAACCGTAGACATATGAAGAGTGTATTAGAATACACAGTCTTCCCTCTGGACAACAGAACTATAGACATATGAAGAGTGTATTAGAATACACAGCCTTCCCTCTGGACAACAGAACTATAGACATATGAAGAGTGTATTAGAATACACTGCTTTCCCTCTGGACAACAGAACTATAGACATATGAAGAGTGTATTAGAAGACACAGTCTTCCCTCTGGACAACAGAACTATAGACATATGAAGAGTGTATTAGAATACACAGCCTTCCCTCTGGACAACAGAACTATAGACATATGAAGAGTGTATTAGAATACACAGTCTTCCCTCTGGACAACAGAACTATAGACATATGAAGAGTGTATTAGAATACACAGCCTTCCCTCTGGACAACAGAACTATAGACATATGAAGAGTGTATTAGAATACACTGCTTTCCCTCTGGACAACAGAACTATAGACATATGAAGAGTGTATTAGAATACACAGCGTTCCCTCTGGACAACAGAACTATAGACATATGAAGAGTGTATTAGAATACACAGCCTTCCCTCTGGACAACAGAACTATAGACATATGAAGAGTGTATTAGAATACACAGCCTTCCCTCTGGACAACAGAACTATAGACATATGAAGAGTATATTAGAATACACAGCCTTCCCTCTGGACAACAGAACTATAGACATATGAAGAGTGTATTAGAATACACAGCCTTCCCTCTGGACAACAGAACTATAGACATGTGAAGAGTATATTAGAATACACAGCCTTCCCTCTGGACAACAGAACTATAGACATATGAAGAGTGTATTAGAATACACTGCTTTCCCTCTGGACAACAGAACTATAGACATATGAAGAGTGTATTTTTTCATCAGAAATGGATGCTTTGGCTCTACCTTTTTAAGTGTGTATAAACATTACTGTCCTCAGATTTTGGATTAACAGATTTTAGATGTGTATTACAATGGGTTTAGTTGCAAAACGCTGTATATCCATTGGTTATCTGGAATGGTGTGTTCCTATCCTGTATATCCATTGGTTATCTGGAATGGTATGTTCCTATCCTGTATATCCATTGGTTATCTGGAATGGTATGTTCCTATCCTGTATATCCATTGGTTATCTGGAATGGTATGTTCCTATCCTGTATATCCATTGGTTAGCTGGAATGGTATGTTCCTATCATGTATATCCATTGGTTAGCTGGAATGGAATGTTCCTATCCTGTATATCCATTGGTTATCTGGAATGGTATGTTCCTATCCTGTATATTTAACACCAATTCTAGCCTCATGCTACAGTGTTTGGTTAGAGTTAGGCCTCGTCCCAAATGGCACCCTATTCCCTATATAGTGCACTACTCTTGACCAGAGACGAGATAAAAACAAATTACAGTTAAATATTGATGTCACAAATGTATCATTTGTCACATTTGACTGTGTAAAACCTTCCAGTGCTACTTTTCCACATTTTGTTACGTTACAGTCTTATTATAAATTGATGAAATTGTTTTTTCCCCTCATAAATCTACACCAAATACCCCATAATGACAAAGCAAAAACAGGTTTTTAGCATTTCTTGCAAATGTATTAAATATTTAAAAAATTGAAATTACAAGTGTTCAGACCCTTTACCCAGTACTTTGTTGAAGAACCTTTGGCAGCGATTACAGCCTCAAGTCTTCTTGGATATGATGCTACAAGCTTGGTACACCTGTATTTCAACAGTTTCGCTGATTCTTCTCTGCAGATCCTTTCAAGCTCTGTCAGGTTGGATGGGGAACGTCGCTGCACAGCTATTTTCAGGTCTCTCCGGAGATGTTCGATCGGGTTCAAGTCTGGGCTCTGGCTGGGCCACTCAAGGACATTCAGAGACTTGTCCTGAAATCACTCCTGCATTGTCTTGGCTGTGTGCTTAGGGTCGTTGTCCTGTTGGAAGGTGAACCTTCGCCCCAGTCTGAGGTCCTGAGCACTCTGGAGCAGGCTTTCATCCAGGATCTTTCTGTACTTTGCTCTGTTCATCTTTCCCTCGATCCTGACTAGTCTCCCAGTCCCTGACAGGTTTCCTCCAGACGTGACGCTTGGCATTCAGTTCAGAGAGTTCAATCTTGGTTTCATCAGACCAGAGAATCTTGTTTCTCATGATCTGAGAGTCCTTTAGGTGCCTTTAGGCAAACTCCAAATGGGCTGTCATGTGCCTTTTACTGAGGAATCGCTTCCGTCTGGCCACTCTACCATAAAGGCCTGATTGGTGGAGTGCTGCAGAGATGGTTATCCTTCTGAAAGGTTCTCCCATCTCCACTGAGGAACTCTGGAACTCTGTCAGAGTGACCATCGGGTTCTTGGTTACCTCCCTGACTAAGGCACTTCTCCCCCAATTGCTCAGTTTGGCCGGGCGGCCAGCTCTAGGAAGAGTCTTGGTAGTTCCAAACTTCTTCCATTTAAGAATGATGGAGGCCACTGTGTTCTTGGGGCCCTTCAATGCTGCAGAAATGTTTTGGTATCCTTCCCCAGATCTGTGCCCGTGACACAATCCTGTCGCTGAGCTCTATGGACAATTCCTTCGACCTCATGGCTTGGTTTCTGCTCTGACATGCACTGTGGGACCTGATATAGACAGGTGTGTGCCTTTCCAAATCATGTCCAATAAATTGAATTTACCACAGGTGGACTCCAATCAAGTTGTAGAAACAATTCAAGGAGGATCAATGGAAACAGGATGCAGCTGAGCTCAATTTCGAGTCTCATAGCAAAGGGTCTGAATACTTATGTAAATAAGGTATTTCTGTTTTCTATTTTTAATACATTTGCAAAAATTTCTAAAAACCTGTTTTCACTTTGTCATTGTGGGTATTGTGTGTATATTGATGAGGAAATTGTTTTAATTTAATACATTTCAGAATAAGGCTGTAACGTAACAAAATGTGGAAAAAGGGGAAGGGGTCTGAATACTTTCTGAATGCACTGTATCTTGTTTTGCAACAACATGTGATGGTTTGTGTCTCTGACGTGAAACCATGTAGTGATAGGTTTCAAACACACCGTCTGTCATTCAACAACATGTGATGGTTTGTCTCTCTGACGTGAAACCATGTAGTGATAGGTTTCAAACACACCCGTCTGTCACTCAACAACATGTGATGGTTTGTCTCTCTGACGTGAAACCATGTAGTGATAGGTTTCAAACACACCCGTCTGTCACTCAACAACATGTGATGGTTTGTCTCTCTGACATGAAACCATGTAGTGATAGGTTTCAAACACACCGTCTGTCATTCAACAACATGTGATGGTTTGTCTCTCTGACGTGAAACCATGTAGTGATAGGTTTCAAACACACCGTCTGTCATTCAACAACATGTGATGGTTTGTCTCTCTGACGTGAAACCATGTAGTGATAGGTTTCAAACACACCCGTCTGTCACTCAACAACATGTGATGGTTTGTCTCTCTGACATGAAACCATGTAGTGATAGGTTTCAAACACACCTGTCTGTCATTAAACAACATGTGATGGTTTGTCTCTCTGACGTGAAACCATGTAGTGATAGGTTTCAAACACACCGTCTGTCATTCAACAACATGTGATGGTTTGTCTCTCTGACGTGAAACCATGTAGTGATAGGTTTCAAACACACCTGTCTGTCATTCAACAACATGTGATGGTTTGTCTCTCTGACATGAAACCATGTAGTGATAGGTTTCAAACACACCCGTCTGTCATTCAACAACATGTGATGGTTTGTCTCTCTGACGTGAAACCATGTAGTGATTGGTTTCAAACACACCCGTCTGTCACTCAACAACATGTGATGGTTTGTCTCTCTGACATGAAACCATGTAGTGATAGGTTTCAAACACACCGTCTGTCATTCAACAACATGTGATGGTTTGTCTCTCTGACATGAAACCATGTAGTGATAGGTTTCAAACACACCGTCTGTCATTCGACAACATGTGATGGTTTGTCTCTCTGACATGAAACCATGTAGTGATAGGTTTCAAACACACCCGTCTGTCATTCAACAACATGTGATGGTTTGTCTCTCTGATGTGAAACCATGTAGTGATAGGTTTCAAACACACCCGTCTGTCATTCAACAACATGTGATGGTTTGTCTCTCTGATGTGAAACCATGTAGTGATAGGTTTCAAACACACCCGTCTGTCATTCAACAACATGTGATGGTTTGTCTCTCTGACATGAAACCATGTAGTGATAGGTTTCAAACACACCGTCTGTCATTCAACAACATGTGATGGTTTGTCTCGCTGACGTGAAACCATGTAGTGATAGGTTTCAAACACACCCGTCTGTCATTCAACAACATGTGATGGTTTGTCTCTCTGATGTGAAACCATGTAGTGATAGGTTTCAAACACACCCGTCTGTCATTCAACAACATGTGATGGTTTGTCTCTCTGATGTGAAACCATGTAGTGATAGGTTTCAAACACACCCGTCTGTCATTCAACAACATGTGATGGTTTGTCTCTCTGACATGAAACCATGTAGTGATAGGTTTCAAACACACCGTCTGTCATTCAACAACATGTGATGGTTTGTCTCTCTGACGTGAAACCATGTAGTGATAGGTTTCAAACACACCCGTCTGTCACTCAACAACATGTGATGGTTTGTCTCTCTGACGTGAAACCATGTAGTGATAGGTTTCAAACACACCCGTCTGTCACTCAACAACATGTGATGGTTTGTCTCTCTGACATGAAACCATGTAGTGATAGGTTTCAAACACACCGTCTGTCATTCAACAACATGTGATGGTTTGTCTCTCTGACATGAAACCATGTAGTGATAGGTTTCAAACACACCGTCTGTCATTCAACAACATGTGATGGTTTGTCTCTCTGACATGAAACCATGCAGTGATAGGTTTCAAACACACCCGTCTGTCATTCAACTACATGTGATGGTTTGTCTCTCTGACATGAAACCATGTAGTGATAGGATTCAAACACACCTGTCTGTCATTCAACAACATGTGATGGTTTGTCTCTCTGATGTGAAACCATGTAGTGATAGGTTTCAAACACACCGTCTGTCATTCAACAACATGTGATGGTTTGTCTCTCTGACGTGAAACTATGTAGTGATAGGTTTCAAACACACCCGTCTGTCATTCAACTACATGTGATGGTTTGTCTCTCTGACGTGAAACCATGTAGTGATAGGTTTCAAACACACCCGTCTGTCATTCAACAACATGTGATGGTTTGTCTCTCTGACATGAAACCATGTAGTGATAGGTTTCAAACACACCCGTCTGTCATTCAACAACATGTGATGGTTTGTCTCTCTGACGTGAAACCATGTAGTGATAGGTTTCAAACACACCGTCTGTCATTCAACAACATGTGATGGTTTGTCTCTCTGACGTGAAACCATGTAGTGATAGGTTTCAAACACACCGTCTGTCATTCAACAACATGTGATGGTTTGTCTCTCTGACGTGAAACCATGTAGTGATAGGTTTCAAACACACACGTCTGTCATTCAACAACATGTGATGGTTTGTCTCTCTGACGTGAAACCATGTAGTGATAGGTTTCAAACACACCGTCTGTCATTCAACAACATGTGATGGTTTGTCTCTCTGACATGAAACCATGTAGTGATAAGTTTCAAACACACCGTCTGTCATTCAACAACATGTGATGGTTTGTCTCTCTGACATGAAACCATGTAGTGATAGGTTTCAAACACACCGTCTGTCATTCAACAACATGTGATGGTTTGTCTCTCTGACATGAAACCATGTAGTGATAGGTTTCAAACACACCTGTCTGTCATTCAACAACATGTGATGGTTTGTCTCTCTGACATGAAACCATGTAGTGATAGGTTTCAAACACACCGTCTGTCATTCAACAACATGTGATGGTTTGTCTCTCTGACATGAAACCATGCAGTGATAGGTTTCAAACACACCCGTCTGTCATTCAACTACATGTGATGGTTTGTCTCTCTGACATGAAACCATGTAGTGATAGGATTCAAACACACCTGTCTGTCATTCAACAACATGTGATGGTTTGTCTCTCTGACATGAAACCATGTAGTGATAGGTTTCAAACACACCGTCTGTCATTCAACAACATGTGATGGTTTGTCTCTCTGACATGAAACCATGCAGTGATAGGTTTCAAACACACCCGTCTGTCATTCAACTACATGTGATGGTTTGTCTCTCTGACATGAAACCATGTAGTGATAGGATTCAAACACACCTGTCTGTCATTCAACAACATGTGATGGTTTGTCTCTCTGATGTGAAACCATGTAGTGATAGGTTTCAAACACACCGTCTGTCATTCAACAACATGTGATGGTTTGTCTCTCTGACGTGAAACTATGTAGTGATAGGTTTCAAACACACCCGTCTGTCATTCAACTACATGTGATGGTTTGTCTCTCTGACGTGAAACCATGTAGTGATAGGTTTCAAACACACCCGTCTGTCATTCAACAACATGTGATGGTTTGTCTCTCTGACATGAAACCATGTAGTGATAGGTTTCAAACACACCCGTCTGTCATTCAACAACATGTGATGGTTTGTCTCTCTGACGTGAAACCATGTAGTGATAGGTTTCAAACACACCGTCTGTCATTCAACAACATGTGATGGTTTGTCTCTCTGACGTGAAACCATGTAGTGATAGGTTTCAAACACACCGTCTGTCATTCAACAACATGTGATGGTTTGTCTCTCTGACGTGAAACCATGTAGTGATAGGTTTCAAACACACACGTCTGTCATTCAACAACATGTGATGGTTTGTCTCTCTGACGTGAAACCATGTAGTGATAGGTTTCAAACACACCGTCTGTCATTCAACAACATGTGATGGTTTGTCTCTCTGACATGAAACCATGTAGTGATAAGTTTCAAACACACCGTCTGTCATTCAACAACATGTGATGGTTTGTCTCTCTGACATGAAACCATGTAGTGATAGGTTTCAAACACACCGTCTGTCATTCAACAACATGTGATGGTTTGTCTCTCTGACATGAAACCATGTAGTGATAGGTTTCAAACACACCTGTCTGTCATTCAACAACATGTGATGGTTTGTCTCTCTGACATGAAACCATGTAGTGATAGGTTTCAAACACACCGTCTGTCATTCAACAACATGTGATGGTTTGTCTCTCTGACATGAAACCATGCAGTGATAGGTTTCAAACACACCCGTCTGTCATTCAACTACATGTGATGGTTTGTCTCTCTGACATGAAACCATGTAGTGATAGGATTCAAACACACCTGTCTGTCATTCAACAACATGTGATGGTTTGTCTCTCTGATGTGAAACCATGTAGTGATAGGTTTCAAACACACCGTCTGTCATTCAACAACATGTGATGGTTTGTCTCTCTGACGTGAAACCATGTAGTGATAGGTTTCAAACACACCCGTCTGTCATTCAACTACATGTGATGGTTTGTCTCTCTGACGTGAAACCATGTAGTGATAGGTTTCAAACACACCCGTCTGTCACTCAACAACATGTGATGGTTTGTCTCTCTGACGTGAAACCATGTAGTGATAGGTTTCAAACACACCCGTCTGTCATTCAACAACATGTGATGGTTTGTCTCTCTGACGTGAAACCATGTAGTGATAGGTTTCAAACACACCGTCTGTCATTCAACAACATGTGATGGTTTGTCTCTCTGACGTGAAACCATGTAGTGATAGGTTTCAAACACACCGTCTGTCATTCAACAACATGTGATGGTTTGTCTCTCTGACGTGAAACCATGTAGTGATAGGTTTCAAACACACACGTCTGTCATTCAACAACATGTGATGGTTTGTCTCTCTGACGTGAAACCATGTAGTGATAGGTTTCAAACACACCGTCTGTCATTCAACAACATGTGATGGTTTGTCTCTCTGACATGAAACCATGTAGTGATAAGTTTCAAACACACCGTCTGTCATTCAACAACATGTGATGGTTTGTCTCTCTGACATGAAACCATGTAGTGATAGGTTTCAAACACACCGTCTGTCATTCAACAACATGTGATGGTTTGTCTCTCTGACATGAAACCATGTAGTGATAGGTTTCAAACACACCTGTCTGTCATTCAACAACATGTGATGGTTTGTCTCTCTGACATGAAACCATGTAGTGATAGGTTTCAAACACACCGTCTGTCATTCAACAACATGTGATGGTTTGTCTCTCTGACATGAAACCATGCAGTGATAGGTTTCAAACACACCCGTCTGTCATTCAACTACATGTGATGGTTTGTCTCTCTGACATGAAACCATGTAGTGATAGGATTCAAACACACCTGTCTGTCATTCAACAACATGTGATGGTTTGTCTCTCTGACATGAAACCATGTAGTGATAGGTTTCAAACACACCGTCTGTCATTCAACAACATGTGATGGTTTGTCTCTCTGACATGAAACCATGCAGTGATAGGTTTCAAACACACCCGTCTGTCATTCAACTACATGTGATGGTTTGTCTCTCTGACATGAAACCATGTAGTGATAGGATTCAAACACACCTGTCTGTCATTCAACAACATGTGATGGTTTGTCTCTCTGATGTGAAACCATGTAGTGATAGGTTTCAAACACACCGTCTGTCATTCAACAACATGTGATGGTTTGTCTCTCTGACGTGAAACTATGTAGTGATAGGTTTCAAACACACCCGTCTGTCATTCAACTACATGTGATGGTTTGTCTCTCTGACGTGAAACCATGTAGTGATAGGTTTCAAACACACCCGTCTGTCATTCAACAACATGTGATGGTTTGTCTCTCTGACATGAAACCATGTAGTGATAGGTTTCAAACACACCCGTCTGTCATTCAACAACATGTGATGGTTTGTCTCTCTGACGTGAAACCATGTAGTGATAGGTTTCAAACACACCGTCTGTCATTCAACAACATGTGATGGTTTGTCTCTCTGACGTGAAACCATGTAGTGATAGGTTTCAAACACACCGTCTGTCATTCAACAACATGTGATGGTTTGTCTCTCTGACGTGAAACCATGTAGTGATAGGTTTCAAACACACACGTCTGTCATTCAACAACATGTGATGGTTTGTCTCTCTGACGTGAAACCATGTAGTGATAGGTTTCAAACACACCGTCTGTCATTCAACAACATGTGATGGTTTGTCTCTCTGACATGAAACCATGTAGTGATAAGTTTCAAACACACCGTCTGTCATTCAACAACATGTGATGGTTTGTCTCTCTGACATGAAACCATGTAGTGATAGGTTTCAAACACACCGTCTGTCATTCAACAACATGTGATGGTTTGTCTCTCTGACATGAAACCATGTAGTGATAGGTTTCAAACACACCTGTCTGTCATTCAACAACATGTGATGGTTTGTCTCTCTGACATGAAACCATGTAGTGATAGGTTTCAAACACACCGTCTGTCATTCAACAACATGTGATGGTTTGTCTCTCTGACATGAAACCATGCAGTGATAGGTTTCAAACACACCCGTCTGTCATTCAACTACATGTGATGGTTTGTCTCTCTGACATGAAACCATGTAGTGATAGGATTCAAACACACCTGTCTGTCATTCAACAACATGTGATGGTTTGTCTCTCTGATGTGAAACCATGTAGTGATAGGTTTCAAACACACCGTCTGTCATTCAACAACATGTGATGGTTTGTCTCTCTGACGTGAAACTATGTAGTGATAGGTTTCAAACACACCCGTCTGTCATTCAACTACATGTGATGGTTTGTCTCTCTGACGTGAAACCATGTAGTGATAGGTTTCAAACACACCCGTCTGTCATTCAACAACATGTGATGGTTTGTCTCTCTGACATGAAACCATGTAGTGATAGGTTTCAAACACACCCGTCTGTCATTCAACAACATGTGATGGTTTGTCTCTCTGACGTGAAACCATGTAGTGATAGGTTTCAAACACACCGTCTGTCATTCAACAACATGTGATGGTTTGTCTCTCTGACGTGAAACCATGTAGTGATAGGTTTCAAACACACCGTCTGTCATTCAACAACATGTGATGGTTTGTCTCTCTGACGTGAAACCATGTAGTGATAGGTTTCAAACACACACGTCTGTCATTCAACAACATGTGATGGTTTGTCTCTCTGACGTGAAACCATGTAGTGATAGGTTTCAAACACACCGTCTGTCATTCAACAACATGTGATGGTTTGTCTCTCTGACATGAAACCATGTAGTGATAAGTTTCAAACACACCGTCTGTCATTCAACAACATGTGATGGTTTGTCTCTCTGACATGAAACCATGTAGTGATAGGTTTCAAACACACCGTCTGTCATTCAACAACATGTGATGGTTTGTCTCTCTGACATGAAACCATGTAGTGATAGGTTTCAAACACACCTGTCTGTCATTCAACAACATGTGATGGTTTGTCTCTCTGACATGAAACCATGTAGTGATAGGTTTCAAACACACCGTCTGTCATTCAACAACATGTGATGGTTTGTCTCTCTGACATGAAACCATGCAGTGATAGGTTTCAAACACACCCGTCTGTCATTCAACTACATGTGATGGTTTGTCTCTCTGACGTGAAACCATGTAGTGATAGGATTCAAACACACCTGTCTGTCATTCAACAACATGTGATGGTTTGTCTCTCTGATGTGAAACCATGTAGTGATAGGTTTCAAACACACCGTCTGTCATTCAACAACATGTGATGGTTTGTCTCTCTGACGTGAAACTATGTAGTGATAGGTTTCAAACACACCCGTCTGTCATTCAACTACATGTGATGGTTTGTCTCTCTGACGTGAAACCATGTAGTGATAGGTTTCAAACACACCCGTCTGTCATTCAACAACATGTGATGGTTTGTCTCTCTGACATGAAACCATGTAGTGATAGGTTTCAAACACACCCGTCTGTCATTCAACAACATGTGATGGTTTGTCTCTCTGACGTGAAACCATGTAGTGATAGGTTTCAAACACACCCGTCTGTCACTCAACAACATGTGATGGTTTGTCTCTCTGACGTGAAACCATGTAGTGATAGGTTTCAAACACACCCGTCTGTCACTCAACAACATGTGATGGTTTGTCTCTCTGACATGAAACCATGTAGTGATAGGTTTCAAACACACCGTCTGTCATTCAACAACATGTGATGGTTTGTCTCTCTGACGTGAAACCATGTAGTGATAGGTTTCAAACACACCGTCTGTCATTCAACAACATGTGATGGTTTGTCTCTCTGACATGAAACCATGTAGTGATAGGTTTCAAACACACCCGTCTGTCATTCAACAACATGTGATGGTTTGTCTCTCTGATGTGAAACCATGTAGTGATAGGTTTCAAACACACCTGTCTGTCATTCAACAACATGTGATGGTTTGTCTCTCTGACGTGAAACCATGTAGTGATAGGTTTCAAACACACCGTCTGTCATTCAACAACATGTGATGGTTTGTCTCTCTGACGTGAAACCATGTAGTGATAGGTTTCAAACACACCTGTCTGTCATTCAACAACATGTGATGGTTTGTCTCTCTGACATGAAACCATGTAGTGATAGGTTTCAAACACACCTGTCTGTCATTCAACAACATGTGATGGTTTGTCTCTCTGACGTGAAACCATGTAGTGATAGGTTTCAAACACACCGTCTGTCATTCAACAACATGTGATGGTTTGTCTCTCTGACATGAAACCATGTAGTGATAGGTTTCAAACACACCCGTCTGTCATTCAACAACATGTGATGGTTTGTCTCTCTGACGTGAAACCATGTAGTGATAGGTTTCAAACACACCGTCTGTCATTCAACAACATGTGATGGTTTGTCTCTCTGACGTGAAACCATGTAGTGATAGGTTTCAAACACACCGTCTGTCATTCAACAACATGTGATGGTTTGTCTCTCTGACGTGAAACCATGTAGTGATAGGTTTCAAACACACACGTCTGTCATTCAACAACATGTGATGGGTTGTCTCTCTGACGTGAAACCATGTAGTGATAGGTTTCAAACACACCGTCTGTCATTCAACAACATGTGATGGTTTGTCTCTCTGACATGAAACCATGTAGTGATAGGTTTCAAACACACCGTCTGTCATTCAACAACATGTGATGGTTTGTCTCTCTGACATGAAACCATGTAGTGATAGGTTTCAAACACACCGTCTGTCATTCAACAACATGTGATGGTTTGTCTCTCTGACATGAAACCATGTAGTGATTGGTTTCAAACACACCTGTCTGTCATTCAACAACATGTGATGGTTTGTCTCTCTGACGTGAAACCATGTAGTGATAGGTTTCAAACACACCGTCTGTCATTCAACAACATGTGATGGTTTGTCTCTCTGACATGAAACCATGTAGTGATAGGTTTCAAACACACCGTCTGTCATTCAACAACATGTGATGGTTTGTCTCTCTGATGTGAAACCATGTAGTGATAGGTTTCAAACACACCCGTCTGTCATTCAACAACATGTGATGGTTTGTCTCTCTGACATGAAACCATGTAGTGATAGGTTTCAAACACACCGTCTGTCATTCAACAACATGTGATGGTTTGTCTCTCTGACGTGAAACCATGTAGTGATAGGTTTCAAACACACCCGTCTGTCATTCAACTGCATGTGATGGTTTGTCTCTCTGACGTGAAACCATGTAGTGATAGGTTTCAAACACACCCGTCTGTCATTCAACAACATGTGATGGTTTGTCTCTCTGATGTGAAGCCATGTAGTGATAGGTTTCAAACACACCGTCTGTCATTCAACAACATGTGATGGTTTGTCTCTCTGACGTGAAACCATGTAGTGATAGGTTTCAAACACACACGTCTGTCATTCAACAACATGTGATGGTTTGTCTCTCTGACGTGAAACCATGTAGTGATAGGTTTCAAACACACCGTCTGTCATTCAACAACATGTGATGGTTTGTCTCTCTGACATGAAACCATGTAGTGATAGGTTTCAAACACACCGTCTGTCATTCAACAACATGTGATGGTTTGTCTCTCTGACATGAAACCATGTAGTGATAGGTTTCAAACACACCGTCTGTCATTCAACAACATGTGATGGTTTGTCTCTCTGACATGAAACCATGTAGTGATTGGTTTCAAACACACCTGTCTGTCATTCAACAACATGTGATGGTTTGTCTCTCTGACATGAAACCATGTAGTGATAGGTTTCAAACACACCGTCTGTCATTCAACAACATGTGATGGTTTGTCTCTCTGACATGAAACCATGCAGTGATAGGTTTCAAACACACCCGTCTGTCATTCAACTACATGTGATGGTTTGTCTCTCTGACGTGAAACCATGTAGTGATAGGTTTCAAACACACCGTCTGTCATTCAACAACATGTGATGGTTTGTCTCTCTGACATGAAACCATGTAGTGATAGGTTTCAAACACACCGTCTGTCATTCAACAACATGTGATGGTTTGTCTCTCTGATGTGAAACCATGTAGTGATAGGTTTCAAACACACCCGTCTGTCATTCAACAACATGTGATGGTTTGTCTCTCTGACATGAAACCATGTAGTGATAGGTTTCAAACACACCGTCTGTCATTCAACAACATGTGATGGTTTGTCTCTCTGACGTGAAACCATGTAGTGATAGGTTTCAAACACACCCGTCTGTCACTCAACAACATGTGATGGTTTGTCTCTCTGACGTGAAACCATGTAGTGATAGGTTTCAAACACACCCGTCTGTCACTCAACAACATGTGATGGTTTGTCTCTCTGACATGAAACCATGTAGTGATAGGTTTCAAACACACCGTCTGTCATTCAACAACATGTGATGGTTTGTCTCTCTGACGTGAAACCATGTAGTGATAGGTTTCAAACACACCGTCTGTCATTCAACAACATGTGATGGTTTGTCTCTCTGACATGAAACCATGTAGTGATAGGTTTCAAACACACCCGTCTGTCATTCAACAACATGTGATGGTTTGTCTCTCTGACATGAAACCATGTAGTGATAGGTTTCAAACACACCTGTCTGTCATTCAACAACATGTGATGGTTTGTCTCTCTGACGTGAAACCATGTAGTGATAGGTTTCAAACACACCGTCTGTCATTCAACAACATGTGATGGTTTGTCTCTCTGACGTGAAACCATGTAGTGATAGGTTTCAAACACACCTGTCTGTCATTCAACAACATGTGATGGTTTGTCTCTCTGACATGAAACCATGTAGTGATAGGTTTCAAACACACCTGTCTGTCATTCAACAACATGTGATGGTTTGTCTCTCTGATTTGAAACCATGTAGTGATAGGTTTCAAACACACCGTCTGTCATTCAACAACATGTGATGGTTTGTCTCTCTGACGTGAAACTATGTAGTGATAGGTTTCAAACACACCCGTCTGTCATTCAACAACATGTGATGGTTTGTCTCTCTGACGTGAAACCATGTAGTGATAGGTTTCAAACACACCGTCTGTCATTCAACAACATGTGATGGTTTGTCTCTCTGACGTGAAACCATGTAGTGATAGGTTTCAAACACACCTGTCTGTCATTCAACAACATGTGATGGTTTGTCTCTCTGACGTGAAACCATGTAGTGATAGGTTTCAAACACACCGTCTGTCATTCAACAACATGTGATGGTTTGTCTCTCTGACGTGAAACCATGTAGTGATAGGTTTCAAACACACACGTCTGTCATTCAACAACATGTGATGGTTTGTCTCTCTGACGTGAAACCATGTAGTGATAGGTTTCAAACACACCGTCTGTCATTCAACAACATGTGATGGTTTGTCTCTCTGACATGAAACCATGTAGTGATAGGTTTCAAACACACCGTCTGTCATTCAACAACATGTGATGGTTTGTCTCTCTGACATGAAACCATGTAGTGATAGGTTTCAAACACACCGTCTGTCATTCAACAACATGTGATGGTTTGTCTCTCTGACATGAAACCATGTAGTGATAGGTTTCAAACACACCTGTCTGTCATTCAACAACATGTGATGGTTTGTCTCTCTGACATGAAACCATGTAGTGATAGGTTTCAAACACACCGTCTGTCATTCAACAACATGTGATGGTTTGTCTCTCTGACATGAAACCATGCAGTGATAGGTTTCAAACACACCCGTCTGTCATTCAACTACATGTGATGGTTTGTCTCTCTGACGTGAAACCATGTAGTGATAGGTTTCAAACACACCGTCTGTCATTCAACAACATGTGATGGTTTGTCTCTCTGACATGAAACCATGTAGTGATAGGTTTCAAACACACCGTCTGTCATTCAACAACATGTGATGGTTTGTCTCTCTGATGTGAAACCATGTAGTGATAGGTTTCAAACACACCTGTCTGTCATTCAACAACATGTGATGGTTTGTCTCTCTGACGTGAAACCATGTAGTGATAGGTTTCAAACACACCGTCTGTCATTCAACAACATGTGATGGTTTGTCTCTCTGACATGAAACCATGTAGTGATAGGTTTCAAACACACCCGTCTGTCACTCAACAACATGTGATGGTTTGTCTCTCTGACATGAAACCATGTAGTGATAGGTTTCAAACACACCGTCTGTCATTCAACAACATGTGATGGTTTGTCTCTCTGACATGAAACCATGTAGTGATAGGTTTCAAACACACCCGTCTGTCATTCAACAACATGTGATGGTTTGTCTCTCTGACATGAAACCATGTAGTGATAGGTTTCAAACACACCCGTCTGTCATTCAACAACATGTGATGGTTTGTCTCTCTGACGTGAAACCATGTAGTGATAGGTTTCAAACACACCGTCTGTCATTCAACAACATGTGATGGTTTGTCTCTCTGACATGAAACCATGTAGTGATAGGTTTCAAACACACCCGTCTGTCATTCAACAACATGTGATGGTTTGTCTCTCTGACGTGAAACCATGTAGTGATAGGTTTCAAACACACCGTCTGTCACTCAACAACATGTGATGGTTTGTCTCTCTGATGTGAAACCATGTAGTGATAGGTTTCAAACACACCCGTCTGTCATTCAACAACATGTGATGGTTTGTCTCTCTGACATGAAACCATGTAGTGATAGGTTTCAAACACACCTGTCTGTCATTCAACAACATGTGATGGTTTGTCTCTCTGACATGAAACCATGTAGTGATAGGTTTCAAACACACCGTCTGTCATTCAACAACATGTGATGGTTTGTCTCTCTGACATGAAACCATGCAGTGATAGGTTTCAAACACACCCGTCTGTCATTCAACTACATGTGATGGTTTGTCTCTCTGACGTGAAACCATGTAGTGATAGGTTTCAAACACACCGTCTGTCATTCAACAACATGTGATGGTTTGTCTCTCTGACATGAAACCATGTAGTGATAGGTTTCAAACACACCGTCTGTCATTCAACAACATGTGATGGTTTGTCTCTCTGATGTGAAACCATGTAGTGATAGGTTTCAAACACACCTGTCTGTCATTCAACAACATGTGATGGTTTGTCTCTCTGACGTGAAACCATGTAGTGATAGGTTTCAAACACACCGTCTGTCATTCAACAACATGTGATGGTTTGTCTCTCTGACATGAAACCATGTAGTGATAGGTTTCAAACACACCCGTCTGTCACTCAACAACATGTGATGGTTTGTCTCTCTGACATGAAACCATGTAGTGATAGGTTTCAAACACACCGTCTGTCATTCAACAACATGTGATGGTTTGTCTCTCTGACATGAAACCATGTAGTGATAGGTTTCAAACACACCCGTCTGTCATTCAACAACATGTGATGGTTTGTCTCTCTGACGTGAAACCATGTAGTGATAGGTTTCAAACACACCGTCTGTCATTCAACAACATGTGATGGTTTGTCTCTCTGACATGAAACCATGTAGTGATAGGTTTCAAACACACCCGTCTGTCATTCAACAACATGTGATGGTTTGTCTCTCTGACGTGAAACCATGTAGTGATAGGTTTCAAACACACCGTCTGTCACTCAACAACATGTGATGGTTTGTCTCTCTGATGTGAAACCATGTAGTGATAGGTTTCAAACACACCCGTCTGTCATTCAACAACATGTGATGGTTTGTCTCTCTGACTTGAAACCATGTAGTGATAGGTTTCAAACACACCGTCTGTCATTCAACAACATGTGATGGTTTGTCTCTCTGATGTGAAACCATGTAGTGATAGGTTTCAAACACACCCGTCTGTCATTCAACAACATGTGATGGTTTGTCTCTCTGACGTGAAACCATGTAGTGATAGGTTTCAAACACACCCGTCTGTCACTCAACAACATGTGATGGTTTGTCTCTCTGACATGAAACCATGTAGTGATAGGTTTCAAACACCCCCGTCTGTCATTCAACAACATGTGATGGTTTGTCTCTCTGACGTGAAACCATGTAGTGATAGGTTTCAAACACACCGTCTGTCATTCAACAACATGTGATGGTTTGTCTCTCTGACGTGAAACCATGTAGTGATAGGTTTCAAACACACCCGTCTGTCATTCAACAACATGTGATGGTTTGTCTCTCTGACGTGAAACCATGTAGTGATAGGTTTCAAACACACCCGTCTGTCATTCAACAACATGTGATGGTTTGTCTCTCTGACATGAAACCATGTAGTGATAGGTTTCAAACACACCGTCTGTCATTCAACAACATGTGATGGTTTGTCTCTCTGACATGAAACCATGTAGTGATAGGTTTCAAACACACCGTCTGTCATTCAACAACATGTGATGGTTTGTCTCTCTGACGTGAAACCATGTAGTGATAGGTTTCAAACACACCGTCTGTCATTCAACAACATGTGATGGTTTGTCTCTCTGACGTGAAACCATGTAGTGATAGGTTTCAAACACACCCGTCTGTCATTCAACAACCCCGTTCCATGATTAGATGGAGAAAACACACCAATCTCTTTCAGAAATTCTTTAAACAAAAAAATTGAATTTACGAAAAGATTCAGAAAATGCATATATAGCGTCTTGGAATGGAACTCCTCACATCTGTTCTATATCTACAGTATGAGTAGAACATTCACAACAGCCAATGTGTTCTTTAGAGTCTCAATGGCTTCTAGAACGGTTGAGTCATTCAGTCCCACAGATCCTCATGGCATATGTATCAGCTGTACTGCTAATGATTCCAATGTGCAGAGTCTAGCAGCCCTGACCAAGAACTGGAGCTCTGCATGCAGGAGAACATGACATGAGTTACATACATTCATTCCCACAGACAGAGGGGAATAGCTGCAGCTCTGAGCGCTACTTTAATGCCTCTGGCAGAGCTGGGAATGGCGTTTCACTGCTGACGCACTGCAGAACCTGGGTTCAAGTACTATTCCAAATCTTTCACATACTTTCAGCATTTGCTTTAGCCTGCCTGGAGTGCCAGATGGTCGGGGTTTTACACTTTTGGAATGATTCCATTGGTTCCATTTTGCCAGGCAAGCTCAATCAAACATAGACAAAGTATGTATAAGGATTTCGGATAGTTTTTGAACCCAGGAGTGACACACTGGGGGACTTGGCTCCGATGTTGCCCATGTGTTGCCGATGTGCCGTTCTGGATGTATGACTGGGTCTCTCGGTCTGTTACTACAGTGAGGTAGCTAGACAGAGAAAACACAGCTGGCTTGGTGACTGTGCAGTACTGAGAGAATTCACATTTACTTTTTCTTTCCATGACCCAACCAACCAGGAAGAAGCTGGATTTTTTTTAACCACCTGTTGAAAGTGGTACAATGTTGCAGTTCCAGTTGTCCCCTTACGGTCTGAGACCAGACAAGAGTTTTCATCACAAATGGAACCCTATTCCCTATATAGTGTACTCCTTTTGACTAGGGCCATTTGGGAGCCATGTTGGAGACTGGACAGAAATGCAGCAGAACTCAGGAGGATTTTAACAGCAGGTGTTCAATCCAATGTTAGTCTAGAAGGACTTGAACATGTCATATTGTGTGAGTAATAACCTAGTTCTGTACTCTGGAATGGGCTGTCTTGAATAATAGAGTATTGAGTTAGAATTCTGTGAGAGAATTCTGTGAGAGAATTCTGTGGGAGAATTCTGCTTAAAGAAAAATCTTCCCCATTAATACCGTGTGATGTATCTCATTCAAAGTGAACCTCCTGGATGACCTGGGAAGATTAGTGAGAGGATTCTTATGGAATGGCCAAGTCTAGACGACTGATTTCACTACTCTGCTACTTTATACTAAAACGTTTGTGTGTACAATAAATAAGCTTCTCTGCCATGGCAACTCTCCACCCCGTGATACTTGTCTGGAGAAAGGCCCTCTAATCTCCAGGTTCAGCTCTCTCCATGGCAACTCTCCACCCCGTGATACTTGTCTGGAGAAAGGCCCTCTAATCTCCAGGTTCAGCTGTCTCCATGGCAACTCTCCACCCCGTGATACTTGTCTGGAGAAAGGCCCTCTAATCTCCAGGTTCAGCTGTCTCCATGGCAACTCTCCACCCCGTGATACTTGTCTGGAGAAAGGCCCTCTGATCTCCTGGTTCAGCTGTCTCCATGGCAACTCTCCACCCCGTGATACTTGTCTGGAGAAAGGCCCTCTAATCTCCAGGTTCAGCTGTCTCCATGGCAACTCTCCACCCCGTGATACTTGTCTGGAGAAAGGCCCTCTAATCTCCAGGTTCAGCTGTCTCCATGGCAACTCTCCACCCCGAGATACTTGTCTGGAGAAAGGCCCTCTGATCTCCAGGTTCAGCTGTCTCCATGGCAACAATAAAACACAACAGCAGCCAAACAGCAACATCCGCCAATGTAAACTAACACTTCTACACTAGTGAGAATGTCTCATTTTATGTGCAAACAAGTGTGTTTTACTGACCGTCAGTGTTATAAGACACGAGGGAGTCACACATATTCATTATGACAGAAGTACTATTACAGATTAATAATGACAACTTTCTAAACATAGTAAGATATTTTATTTTTTTATTTTTTGGCACAACACAAAAGTGCTTCATGATAATACTACCCATGATCCCAAAGTCACGGTTCAATATTCGGTCTGATCAATTCTAATAAGATTCTAAAGAGTAAGTACTCTGGAATAGATCATTACATTTTTGCGAAAATGTATCTTTTGGGATTTTAATCTGATGTGGATTAACGCATTGTTTATACAATTTTCAGAATGCATCATGTGACGAATGTCCTCATGTGAACTCGTATGAAACCTTGAAACCTATTTCAGGAAGTCCTACAGTAAGGCAAAAGGTGGTTAAACCGCCGCCTGAAGAGATACTGCGTGGCAGGCTTTTGCTCCAGCCCTGCAGTAACAGTTAGCCTGGTCCCAGATCAGTTTGTACTGATCAGTAGAATAGAGTGTGTTAGAGCTAGCCTGGTCCCAGATCAGTTTGTGCTGATCAATAGAATAGAGTGTGTTAGAGCTAGCCTGGTCCCAGATCAGTTTGTGCTGATCAGTAGAATAGAGTGTGTTAGAGCTAGCCTGGTCCCAGATCTGTTTGTGCTGATCAGTAGAATAGAGTGTGTTAGAGCTAGCCTGGTCCCAGATCTGTTTGTGCTGATCAGTAGAATAGAGTGTGTTAGAGCTAGCCTGGTCCCAGATCAGTTTGTGCTGATCAGTAGAATAGAGTGTGTTAGAGCTAGCCTGGTCCCAGATCTGTTTGTGCTGATCAGTAGAATAGAGTGTGTTAGAGCTAGCCTGGTCCCAGATCTGTTTGTGCTGATCAGTAGAATAGAGTGTGTTAGAGCTAGCCTGGTCCCAGATCAGTTTGTGCTGATCAGTAGAATAGAGTGTGTTAGAGCTAGCCTGGTCCCAGATCTGTTTGTGCTGATCAGTAGAATAGAGTGTGTTAGAGCTAGCCTGGTCCCAGATCTGTTTGTGCTGTCTTGCTAATTTAGATTTGCGAAAGGCTATGTTAAGATTAGGGCTGGAGTAAAATCCTGCAGAACGGCTACCTCTCCAAAACGAACGACGGTCTCTATAAGGTCTATTATGAAATGTATATTATTAAATATAGAATTATCTAGAAAACCACAGAATGTTCTTATAAATATTGCTGGTTTTCTCTCATTGTACATAAAAAAAAACACAGGTTAATCACCCTTCTTGTATTCAATAACTTATCCCTAGAATTGCATTTTATTGTTATCATTGCAGACAAAACCCCAGCTGTTAACTTCACATTTTTTGGTCAGATACACACGTCATTGTTATAACAGTTGAATGCACAATGCATTTTTTTCTCTCCATTTTATATAAAAATGAATGAAAATAAAGAATCTTTGGTGGTTATTAAAGCAAAAATAGAATTTTTAAAAAGTCTATATAAAAAGGCATTAAAATATAATATGTAACTTACAAAGTAACAAGTCAACAGATACAGCATGGCCAAAAGAACTGAGAAATTCCAGCTTTGACTTTCATTAAGAACTGTGTATAAAAAAAAGGACAAATATGACCAAAAACATCATAAATTATGTTATAATCAAGAACGAGCCATTTTCTGGGTGCATCCCGATCACTCACTCATACAATGAAAAGCATAACCACTGAGGTATTTCATCTTCAAATGACTCTGTCAAGCATTATGCACAATGGGAGTGAGACGTAAAAGTGCATAGGACATTATGCATATCATCTCTGTGTATCTATGTGGAAAAACAGGATGTCCGTTTGGTGGTTTTCCATTTGGCAAAACACATCACCAACAAGAGTTTTACCTCATCATCATAATATTTCAGAAGAAAATATCTGTAGTTTCTTGTTGCAGTCAGTCACAGCAGCAATGATATCGCTCTCCTGGCATCCTCACTTCACGTCACCCGCCGAGAGTCCAACAATCAAGGAGCAGTTTGAGATTCTTCACTTTGTAAACGTTGTTGAGAGGGAGATAGTCTGCGCCTCAAACTGCACCCTGATCCCTAAAAAAAAAGTGTGTTACTTTTTGACCAGAGCCCTGTATGGACCCTGGTCAAAAGTAGTGCACTATGCAGGAAATAGAGTGGCGTTTAAGACCCAACCGAGGAGTTTCAGGGGAGGAGGAGGATGAGGAGGGAGATGTCATACATCCAGCACCATATCATACTGCTGTTCTTTCTTCCTCTTGCCACATTTAGTGATCAGCACCATGTACAATGTCAACAGCATGACCCAGTAGCTGGCGTACACTATCGCACCCACCATTAACACTATCTTTTCAGAGTCTGGAAAAGGAACATCTTTTCTGGTTTCCTGGACGACCGTATAGATAATGCCAAGGAAGAGGATGGTGAACCAGACCGATATGGGAACGAGCCCTACGAAGTTAGTCACGATCGTCTTCCTCCCTGACGTGCCCCAGCCGGCCTTGTTTATGGTGGCGATAGCGAACATCTTGGCCGGTAGCAGACTGGACATGTACAACACTGAGTAGAAGGACATGAAGACCATGACGATGTTGCCCCTCATGCAGGAGGCAAAGGAGGACTTGATGAGGGCGACCGCCTGGACGATCAACAGGAAGAGAAGGATATTCCAGATCCTCCCCTGGTAGAACAGCTGTATCGCCGTGGCGATGAGGAAGAAGGGGAAGAACCCGGTGATGACAGCCTCGTAGGTCATCCAGAGGTGGTGTTTGTGGAACCACATGGCGTTGTAGAGCCACTCTCTGAAGTAGGACTTACTCCAGCGGGTCTGCTGGTTCAGCCAGCGCAGGTAGGTGATGGGGGTCTCGGTCAGGCACTTGGACCGGGCCGTGTACTTGGTGGCGTAGCCCAGGCTCAGCACGCGGTTGGTGAGGTGGCGGTCGTCGCCGAAGCTACAGTGGCTGCCCATGAAGGTCTGGTTGTACCAATCCTCTATGAACTCGTGGAGCAGGTTGTTCCTGTACATTCCCAGTGGTCCGCTGATGCACTGGACGCAGCCGAAGTAGGACTGACACGCCCGCTCGATGTTGAAGGCCATCCAGTAACGGACGCTGCTAAGAAACGAGATCCAGGACTCGTATTTGTTCAGGATCTGTGGAGGAAGAAAGACACATAGGGTCAGGGTATTTAAGTTGGTTAACAACTGCTGTAAACACATTCTATAGTATTAGCATAGCAACCAAACGGCACAATTGTGGGCAATTGGTTTAAGGACCCCTAGTTAGCAAAAGGAAATGCTATCAACTCTCCCAGAGCTCTTACAAATGTTCCACCTATCAAATCAAATCAAATGTATTTATATAGCCCTTCTTACATCAGCTGATATCTCAAAGTGCTGTACAGAAACCCAGCCTAAAACCCCAAACAGCAAGAAATGCAGGTGTAGAAGCACGGAAGCACCTATCAACCTGCTATTGTGTAGAATTCTCACCAGAGAGTAATCAATGTAAGCCTAAGGTATAGGCTGACTCAATTTTGTCAAGGAATGTCCTGTTGTGTAGATGCATTTTTATAGTTTGTATTATTTGGTATTCAGGGAACTTTAAATTCAATACGGGCAGATTTGGTCCTCAACAACTGTGTAGGCTGAACCATTACTCTTTCTCTTGTCCAGAAATACTTTACAGGATCATAAAAGAAAGCACTAAAGCTTTATTTTATGCACTGAAGCATACTTGTTGAAAAAGCTATCAAAATAATTTTAAGAGGTTTGTGTTTATTTCTTTGTAACTTCTAAATGCGGGTCGTAAAGGCATCAACATCACCACATCAGTTAATAAACCACAGTGTGAGAAGATTCTCTCAGCTTAACCGGAGCAACTCTGAAGATTCTCTCAGCTTAACCGGAGCAACTCTGAAGATTCTCTCAGTTTAACCGGAGCAACTCTGAAGATTCTCTCAGTTTAACCGGAGCAACTCTGAAGATTCTCTCAGTTTAACCGGAGCAACTCTGAAGATTCTCTCAGTTTAACCGGAGCAACTCTGAAGATTCTCTCAGTTTAACCGGAGCAACTCTGAAGATTCTCTCAGTTTAACCGGAGCAACTCTGAAGATTCTCTCAGTTTAACCGGAGCAACTCTGAAGATTCTCTCAGCTTAACCCGAAGCAACTCTGAAGATTCTCTCAGTTTAACCGGAGCAACTCTGAAGATTCTCTCAGCTTAACCGGAGCAACTCTGAAGATTCTCTCAGTTTAACCGGAGCAACTCTGAAGATTCTCTCAGTTTAACCGGAGCAACTCTGAAGATTCTCTCAGTTTAACCGGAGCAACTCTGAAGATTCTCTCAGTTTAACCGGAGCAACTCTGAAGATTCTCTCAGTTTAACCAGAGCAACTCTGAAGATTCTCTCAGTTTAACTGGAGCAACTCTGAAGATTCTCTCAGGTTAACCGGAGCAACTCTGAAGATTCTCTCAGCTTAACCCGAAGCAACTCTGAAGATTCTCTCAGCTTAACCCGAAGCAACTCTGAAGATTCTCTCAGTTTAACCGGAGCAACTCTGAAGATTCTCTCAGCTTAACCGGAGCAACTCTGAAGATTCTCTCAGCCTACATGTGTTTGATACCATTTCATCCAGTCCATTCCAGACATTATTATAAGCCGTCCTCCCCTCAGCAGCCTCCACTGGGTTAGATGACCCACCTGCACACCCAGTACATCTCTGAAAGCAGTTGGACAACCCTAGCTTTGTATCCATGCCGTATGTACTGTAGGTGCTGAACCACAGGAGGTTGGTGGCACCTTAATTGGGGAGGACGGGGCTCGTGGTAATGACTGGTGTGGAATGAGTGGAATGGTATCAAATACATCTAACACATGGTTTGCTGCCATTCCATTTGCTCCGTTCCAGACATTATTATGAGCCGTCCTCCCCTCAGCAGACTCCCCTGTGCTGAACCCAACGCTAGTCTTCTATCAACAGAAGACTGTAGCTGGTTTCAGCACCTACAGTACGGTACCAGGCTAGGACAACACAGTCTCAGACAAACAGACTAGTCAATAACAATGGAGACCGGAGCTGGTTTCAGCACCTAAAGTATGGTACCAGGCTAGGAGAACACAGTCTCAGACAAACAGACTAGTCAATAACAATGGAGACTGGAGCTGGTTTCAGCACCTACAGTACGGTACCAGGCTAGGAGAACACCGTCTCAGACCAACAGACTAGTCAATAACAATGGAGACTGGAGCTGGTTTCAGCACCTACAGTACGGTACCAGGCTAGGGGAACACCGTCTCAGACAAACAGACTAGTCAATAACAATGGAGACATTACCTGGACGTCTCCTCCCACTCCTCCCACCATGGGGTCTTCCTCCAGAACCTTCACCATCTCCACAGAGGACGCAGGATCCAGCATAGTGTCAGAGTCACACACCTGAAACACAAGGGGGACACACAATCCTGTTGAATCCACAAAACACTTCACACCTGAAACACAAGGGTACACACTATCCTGTTCAATCTACAAAACACTTCACCCAAAACACTTCTCACGCTCTCTCTCTCTCACAACACAAAGTAAGAAAGATAAACTAGGCCAGAAGATCTCGTTACACAGACAAAGAGTCCTTCGTCAAGTTTTTGGGCGGGATATGTTTGTTTTATATTGGCCAATTTGACCAATCAGCAGCGCATTAATTACTGATGTACAGTGTTGGTACATTAATTACACTGATTACTGACGTACTGTGTTGGTACATTAATTACACTGATTACTGACGTACAGTGTTGGTACATTAATTACACTGATTACTGACGTACAGTGTTGGTACATTAATTACACTGATTACTGGTGTACCGTATTGGTACATTAATTACACTGATTACTGACGTACAGTGTTGGTACATTAATTACACTGATTACTGACGTACAGTGTTGGTACATTAATTACACTGATTACTGACGTACAGTGTTGGTACATTAATTACACTGATTACTGACATACAGTGTTGGTACATTAATTACACTGATTACTGACGTACAGTGTTGGTACATTAATTACACTGATTACTGGTGTACAGTGTTGGTACATTAATTACACTGATTACTGACGTACAGTGTTGGTACATTAATTACACTGATTACTGGTGTACCGTGTTGGTACATTAATTACACTGATTACTGGTGTACAGTGTTGGTACATTAATTACACTGATTACTGACGTACAGTGTTGGTACATTAATTACACTGATTACTGACGTACAGTGTTGGTACATTAATTACACTGATTACTGGTGTACAGTGTTGGTACATTAATTACACTGATTACTGACGTACAGTGTTGGTACATTAATTACACTGATTACTGACGTACAGTGTTGGTACATTAATTACACTGATTACTGACGTACAGTGTTGGTACATTAATTACACTGATTACTGACGTACAGTGTTGGTACATTAATTACACTGATTACTGACGTACAGTGTTGGTACATTAATTACACTGATTACTGACGTACAGTGTTGGTACATTAATTACACTGATTACTGGTGTACCGTATTGGTACATTAATTACACTGATTACTGACGTACAGTGTTGGTACATTAATTACACTGATTACTGACGTACAGTGTTGGTACATTAATTACACTGATTACTGACGTACAGTGTTGGTACATTAATTACACTGATTACTGACGTACAGTGTTGGTACATTAATTACACTGATTACTGACGTACAGTGTTGGTACATTAATTACACTGATTACTGACGTACCGTATTGGTACATTAATTACACTGATTACTGACGTACAGTGTTGGTACATTAATTACACTGATTACTGGTGTACCGTGTTGGTACATTAATTACACTGATTACTGACGTACCGTATTGGTACATTAATTACACTGATTACTGACGTACAGTGTTGGTACATTAATTACACTGATTACTGACGTACAGTGTTGGTACATTAATTACACTGATTACTGATGTACAGTGTTGGTACATTAATTACACTGATTACTGACGTACAGTGTTGGTACATTAATTACACTGATTACTGACGTACAGTGTTGGTACATTAATTACACTGATTACTGACATACAGTGTTGGTACATTAATTACACTGATTACTGACGTACAGTGTTGGTACATTAATTACACTGATTACTGACGTACAGTGTTGGTACATTAATTACACTGATTACTGACGTTCAGTGTTGCTTTGTGTTTCTTTGAAACTCTTTTGGATGTCAAGTTGAAGATTTGTTTGCAACGTGGATGTTTCCCGGGAAAGATTGTTCCAAAACAAGTTTGTGTCAAGTGGGAAGGTCCGTCAGTTGGTCAACAAACAACCGGGTGAGTAAAGTCATATTTGCAGCAATCTCTTCACAGATTAGAAAGGTTTCTCCAGTCACTCCTTCATTGGGAATGATTTCATTGGGTCAGTGAAGTCATTGGGGCCGGTGTAGGGAGGGCTGGGGTTTGGCTGGAAGAAAGGAAGGAAGGCTGAAAGGAAGGAAGGAAGGTTGCTGTGCTGTTTGGGACGTCTTCCTAGACTGGAAGTGATACAGTAAGGTTGTATTCTGACTGAGAGAGGGTTGTGATTGGTTGTGTTCTGACTGGGAGAGGGTTGTGATTGGTTATGTTCTGACTGGGAGAGGGTTGTGATTGGTTGTGTTCTGACTGGGAGAGGGTTGTTATTTGTTGTGTTCTGACTGAGAGAGGGTTGTGATTGGTTGTGTTCTGACTGGGAGAGGGTTGTGATTGGTTATGTTCTGACTGGGAGAGGGTTGTGATTGGTTATGTTCTGACTGAGAGAGGGTTGTGATTGGTTGTGTTCTGACTGGGAGAGGGTTGTTATTTGTTGTGTTCTGACTGAGAGGGCTGGGTTCTGATTGGTTGTGTTCTGACTGAGAGGGTTGTGCTGTGATTGGTTGTGTTCTGACTGGGAGAGGGTTGTGATTGGTTGTGTTCTGACTGAGAGGGCTGGGTTGTGATTGGTTGTGTTCTGACTGAGAGGGTTGTGCTGTGATTGGTTGTGTTCTGACTGGGAGAGGGTTGTGATTGGTTGTGTTCTGACTGGGAGAGGGTTGTGATTGGTTGTGTTCTGACTGGGAGAGGGTTGTGATTGGTTATGTTCTGACTGAGAGAGGGTTGTGATTGGTTGTGTTCTGACTGGGAGAGGGTTGTGATTGGCTGTGTTCTGACTGGGAGGGCTGGGTTCTGATTGGTTGTGTTCTGATTGAGAGAGGGTTGCGTTGTGATTGGTTGTGTTCTGATTGGGAGAGGGTTGTGATTGGTTGTGTTCTGACTGAGAGGGCTGGGTTGTGATTGGTTGTGTTCTGACTGAGAGGGTTGTGCTGTGATTGGTTGTGTTCTGATTGGGAGAGGGTTGTGTTCTGATTGGTTGTGTTCTGACTGAGAGAGGGTTGCGTTGTGATTGGTTGTGTTCTGACTGGGAGAGGGTTGTGTTGTGATTGGTTGTGTTCTGACAGAGAGGGTTGTGTTGTGATTGGTTGTGTTCTGACTGGGAGAGGGTTGTGTTCTGATTGGTTGTGTTCTGACTGAGAGAGGGTTGTGTTGTGATTGGTTGTGTTCTGACAGAGAGGGTTGCGTTGTGATTGGTTGTGTTCTGACTGGGAGAGGGTTGTGTTGTGATTGGTTGTGTTCTGACTGAGAGAGGGTTGTGTTGTGATTGGTTGTGCTCTGACAGAGAGGGTTGCGTTGTGATTGGTTGTGTTCTGACTGGGAGAGGGTTGTGTTGTGATTGGTTGTGTTCTGACTGAGAGAGGGTTGTGTTGTGATTGGTTGTGCTCTGACAGAGAGGGTTGCGTTGTGATTGGTTGTGTTCTGACTGGGAGAGGGTTGTGTTGTGATTGGTTGTGTTCTGACTGAGAGAGGGTTGTGTTGTGATTGGTTGTGTTCTGACTGGGAGAGGGTTGTGTTGTGATTGGTTGTGTTCTGACTGAGAGAGGGTTGTGTTGTGATTGGTTGTGTTCTGACTGAGAGAGGGTTGTGTTGTGATTGGTTGTGTTCTGACTGGGAGAGGGTTGTGTTGTGATTGGTTGTGTTCTGACTGAGAGAGGGTTGTGTTGTGATTGGTTGTGTTCTGACTGAGAGAGGGTTGTGTTGTGATTGGTTGTGTTCTGACTGGGAGAGGGTTGTGTTGTGATTGGTTGTGTTCTGACTGGGAGAGGGTTGTGTTGTGATTGGTTGTGTTCTGACTGAGAGAGGGTTGTGTTGTGATTGGTTGTGTTCTGACAGAGAGGGTTGTGTTGTGATTGGTTGTGTTCTGATGGTGGCAGAGATTTTGTAGTATAGCTCTATAGCTGTTTCAAAATGGTCATATATGGAGAAAGATCAAGACAGCTGTTTGAATTGTTTGAAAAGGAAGACATTTTCATCGTGTAGAACTGTGATAATTCAATTCTATCTTTCTGCTGTAAGAGCAATGTATTAATACACAAATGCCATGAAAGGAGAGTAACTAAAGAGAATGATATGGCCAGAAGATAATCAAACCACCTCAGGAATAGACCTCTGTACCCCTAACCAGTCTATTGGTTTTGATACACAGAACACCAACACACACTCCCCCTTTCCCGGTGAGAACAGATACTCATGCGTAGTTTGGCATAGCCTGTTGGCACGTCTGCTAATGTGCACAACATTCCTCATGTTATTTTCATCATCTGTAGAGTGTTTGATTAAGAGAAGCTGCATCACTACCAAAGAAATGGAATTCAGTTTCTTTGATCACTGCCCCTTGGCAACCAGTCCCATAGCAACGTTTAGCACCAAACCTGTTCTGACGGGTCCATAAATGGCATTCATATTCACAGATCACCCGCATCAAATTACTGCAAAGACTACAGATGCTGAAAACGAAGGGGGAAAGTCCCATTTAATATTTATAGTTTCACTGTAAAAGAGGTAACAGATTGCAGCTGTAACGAGCCTCAGCTTGGGGAGACGACATGAAAACCGCTAATAATCAGTTGTTCCTCCGATAAGTGGTTATCGGGAATAGCTTGTGTAAAAGGTCTCCTCAGTAAAACATGTTCGATCTGGCGTCAGTCGGTTGATCTGTGCCACAAATACCACAGGGTTTTGACATCACAAAAGGCGAAGGTCGGGGGGGTCATGACGTCAGCAGACGAACAATGGATTCACTGATGTTCCATCTGGATCCATACTACACGTAGGACATGTCCTCTGTCCAACAGACAGCGTTGTAGTCCTTCTCCTAACGTAGGACATGTCCTCTGTCCGACAGACAGCGTTGTAGTCCTTCTCCTAATGTAGGACATGTCCTCTGTCTGACAGACAGCGTTGTAGTCCTTCTCCTAACGTAGGACATGTCCTCTGTCCAACAGACAGCGTTGTAGTCCTTCTCCTAATGTAGGACATGTCCTCTGTCCAACAGACAGCGTTGTAGTCCTTCTCCTAACGTAGGACATGTCCTCTGTCCAACAGACAGCGTTGTAGTCCTTCTCCTAACGTAGGACATGTCCTCTGTCTAACAGTCCTGGGGGGCTTTCCTCTCACAGTGTGGTGAATATTACCCATACTGTACCTGCCAACAGAATAATGACACCGCAAAGCAATGCCGGGTAACACTTTACACTAAGTTTCTCTTACGCCTGTGTAGTTAAGTGTTACCCTATGCCACAATATCAATACCTTCACACACAGTTATGGTGAGAATATAAGGTTTAGTTCTTTTGACCCTATGGGCCCTGGTCAGAAGTAATGCACTATCTAGGGAAAGGGGGGGTGCTATTTGGGACGCACTCGGCCATGTTAGTTTACTGTGATGATCATGCAGCAACCGGTAGCTAAATAAAGGTCACGTCAAGTTCATCCACTGATGCAACATATCTTATCAGACATAACAGGACTGCTAAGAGGAATGCTTAAAGGGACAATTCGATGTCATAGCCATCATCTCCAGCACCTCTCCAACGTCAACATATTTGAAAATGGCGCGTTTTAATGTTTAGTAGTAAAAAAAGATGGAGGAAGATAGGTGTTTCCAATGACATCATAAACTAATTAGTAGGTAATTAGTAGGTAATTAGTAGGTAATTAGTAGGTAATTAGTAGGTAATGCCTCCTCACAATTGGTTAATATCACATGATGCACACCGATGATGTCAATGGAAACACATCTTCTTCTATCTATTTTACAGCAAAACATAGAAATGTTAAATTTTCACATATGTTGACGCAGGGATGGTTCTGGAGATAATGACTATGACGTCGATTTTTATTTTTTTTATTTCCATTTAAGCAATTTGGAGTAATTCAGTTTAAACTGGCTGCCTTTGAAAGGACATGGAGAACAATCTGTCATGTCTGTGTTGAACTGTCGAGGCCCTCTGAAAGGACATGGCCGTAGAGAACAATCTGTCATGTCTGTGTTGAACTGTCGAGGCCCTCTGAAAGGACATGGAGAACAATCTGTCATGTCTGTGTTGAACTGTCGAGGCCCTCTGAAAGGACATGGAGAACAATCTGTCATGTCTGTGTTGAACTGTCGAGGCCCTCTGAAAGGACATGGCCGTAGAGGACAATCTGTCATGTCTGTGTTGAACTGTCGAGGCCCTCTGAAAGGACATGGAGAACAATCTGTCATGTCTGTGTTGAACTGTCGAGGCCCTCTGAAAGGACATGGAGAACAATCTGTCATGTCTGTGTTGAACTGTCGAGGCCCTCTGAAAGGACATGGCCATAGAGAACAATCTGTCATGTCTGTGTTGAACTGTCGAGGCCCTCTGAAAGGACATGGAGAACAATCTGTCATGTCTGTGTTGAACTGTCGAGGCCCTCTGAAAGGACATGGAGAACAATCTGTCATGTCTGTGTTGAACTGTCGAGGCCCTCTGAAAGGACATGGAGAACAATCTGTCATGTCTGTGTTGAACTGTCGAGGCCCTCGGAAAGGACATGGCCATAGAGAACAATCTGTCATGTCTGTGTTGAACTGTCGAGGCCCTCTGAAAGGACATGGCCGTAGAGGACAATCTGTCATGTCTGTGTTGAACTGTCGAGGCCCTCTGAAAGGACATGGAGAACAATCTGTCATGTCTGTGTTGAACTGTCGAGGCCCTCTGAAAGGACATGGCCGTAGAGGACAATCTGTCATGTCTGTGTTGAACTGTCGAGGCCCTCTGAAAGGACATGGCCGTAGAGAACAATCTGTCATGTCTGTGTTGAACTGTCGAGGCCCTCTGAAAGGACATGGAGAACAATCTGTCATGTCTGTGTTGAACTGTCGAGGCCCTCTGAAAGGACATGGCCGTAGAGGACAATCTGTCATGTCTGTGTTGAACTGTCGAGGCCCTCTGAAAGGACATGGCCATAGAGGACAATCTGTCATGTCTGTGTTGAACTGTCGAGGCCCTCTGAAAGGACATGGCCATAGAGAACAATCTGTCATGTCTGTGTTGAACTGTCGAGGCCCTCTGAAAGGACATGGAGAACAATCTGTCATGTCTGTGTTGAACTGTCGAGGCCCTCTGAAAGGACATGGCCGTAGAGAACAATCTGTCATGTCTGTGTTGAACTGTCGAGGCCCTCTGAAAGGACATGGAGAACAATCTGTCATGTCTGTGTTGAACTGTCGAGGCCCTTTGAAAGGACATGGCCATAGAGAACAATCTGTCATGTCTGTGTTGAACTGTCGAGGCCCTCTGAAAGGACATGGCCATAGAGAACAATCTGTCATGTCTGTGTTGAACTGTCGAGGCCCTTTGAAAGGACATGGCCATAGAGAACAATCTGTCATGTCTGTGTTGAACTGTCGAGGCCCTCTGAAAGGACATGGAGAACAATCTGTCATGTCTGTGTTGAACTGTCGAGGCCCTCTGAAAGGACATGGAGAACAATCTGTCATGTCTGTGTTGAACTGTCGAGGCCCTCTGAAAGGACATGGCCGTAGAGAACAATCTGTCATGTCTGTGTTGAACTGTCGAGGCCCTCTGAAAGGACATGGAGAACAATCTGTCATGTCTGTGTTGAACTGTCGAGGCCCTCTGAAAGGACATGGAGAACAATCTGTCATGTCTGTGTTGAACTGTCGAGGCCCTCTGAAAGGACATGGCCATAGAGAACAATCTGTCATGTCTGTGTTGAACTGTCGAGGCCCTCTGAAAGGACATGGCCGTAGAGAACAATCTGTCATGTCTGTGTTGAACTGTCGAGGCCCTCTGAAAGGACATGGCCATAGAGAACAATCTGTCATGTCTGTGTTGAACTGTCGAGGCCCTCTGAAAGGACATGGAGAACAATCTGTCATGTCTGTGTTGAACTGTCGAGGCCCTCTGAAAGGACATGGCCATAGAGAACAATCTGTCATGTCTGTGTTGAACTGTCGAGGCCCTCTGAAAGGACATGGCCATAGAGAACAATCTGTCATGTCTGTGTTGAACTGTCGAGGCCCTTTGAAAGGACATGGAGAACAATCTGTCATGTCTGTGTTGAACTGTCGAGGCCCTCTGAAAGGACATGGAGAACAATCTGTCATGTCTGTGTTGAACTGTCGAGGCCCTCTGAAAGGACATGGCCGTAGAGAACAATCTGTCATGTCTGTGTTGAACTGTCGAGGCCCTCTGAAAGGACATGGAGAACAATCTGTCATGTCTGTGTTGAACTGTCGAGGCCCTTTGAAAGGACATGGCCATAGAGAACAATCTGTCATGTCTGTGTTGAACTGTCGAGGCCCTCTGAAAGGACATGGAGAACAATCTGTCATGTCTGTGTTGAACTGTCGAGGCCCTCTGAAAGGACATGGAGAACAATCTGTCATGTCTGTGTTGAACTGTCGAGGCCCTCTGAAAGGACATGGAGAACAATCTGTCATGTCTGTGTTGAACTGTCGAGGCCCTCTGAAAGGACATGGCCATAGAGAACAATCTGTCATGTCTGTGTTGAACTGTCGAGGCCCTCTGAAAGGACATGGAGAACAATCTGTCATGTCTGTGTTGAACTGTCGAGGCCCTCTGAAAGGACATGGCCGTAGAGAACAATCTGTCATGTCTGTGTTGAACTGTCGAGGCCCTCTGAAAGGACATGGCCATAGAGAACAATCTGTCATGTCTGTGTTGAACTGTCGAGGCCCTTTGAAAGGACATGGCCATAGAGAACAATCTGTCATGTCTGTGTTGAACTGTCGAGGCCCTCTGAAAGGACATGGAGAACAATCTGTCATGTCTGTGTTGAACTGTCGAGGCCCTCTGAAAGGACATGGAGAACAATCTGTCATGTCTGTGTTGAACTGTCGAGGCCCTCTGAAAGGACATGGAGAACAATCTGTCATGTCTGTGTTGAACTGTCGAGGCCCTCTGAAAGGACATGGCCGTAGAGGACAATCTGTCATGTCTGTGTTGAACTGTCGAGGCCCTCTGAAAGGACATGGCCGTAGAGGACAATCTGTCATGTCTGTGTTGAACTGTCGAGGCCCTCTGAAAGGACATGGCCGTAGAGAACAATCTGTCATGTCTGTGTTGAACTGTCGAGGCCCTCTGAAAGGACATGGCCGTAGAGGACAATCTGTCATGTCTGTGTTGAACTGTCGAGGCCCTCTGAAAGGACATGGAGAACAATCTGTCATGTCTGTGTTGAACTGTCGAGGCCCTCTGAAAGGACATGGCCGTAGAGAACAATCTGTCATGTCTGTGTTGAACTGTCGAGGCCCTCTGAAAGGACATGGAGAACAATCTGTCATGTCTGTGTTGAACTGTCGAGGCCCTCTGAAAGGACATGGCCGTAGAGAACAATCTGTCATGTCTGTGTTGAACTGTCGAGGCCCTCTGAAAGGACATGGAGAACAATCTGTCATGTCTGTGTTGAACTGTCGAGGCCCTCTGAAAGGACATGGAGAACAATCTGTCATGTCTGTGTTGAACTGTCGAGGCCCTCTGAAAGGACATGGAGAACAATCTGTCATGTCTGTGTTGAACTGTCGAGGCCCTTTGAAAGGACATGGAGAACAATCTGTCATGTCTGTGTTGAACTGTCGAGGCCCTCTGAAAGGACATGGCCGTAGAGAACAATCTGTCATGTCTGTGTTGAACTGTCGAGGCCCTCTGAAAGGACATGGAGAACAATCTGTCATGTCTGTGTTGAACTGTCGAGGCCCTCTGAAAGGACATGGCCGTAGAGAACAATCTGTCATGTCTGTGTTGAACTGTCGAGGCCCTCTGAAAGGACATGGAGAACAATCTGTCATGTCTGTGTTGAACTGTCGAGGCCCTCTGAAAGGACATGGAGAACAATCTGTCATGTCTGTGTTGAACTGTCGAGGCCCTCTGAAAGGACATGGAGAACAATCTGTCATGTCTGTGTTGAACTGTCGAGGCCCTCTGAAAGGACATGGCCGTAGAGGACAATCTGTCATGTCTGTGTTGAACTGTCGAGGCCCTCTGAAAGGACATGGAGAACAATCTGTCATGTCTGTGTTGAACTGTCGAGGCCCTCTGAAAGGACATGGAGAACAATCTGTCATGTCTGTGTTGAACTGTCGAGGCCCTCTGAAAGGACATGGCCGTAGAGAACAATCTGTCATGTCTGTGTTGAACTGTCGAGGCCCTCTGAAAGGACATGGCCGTAGAGGACAATCTGTCATGTCTGTGTTGAACTGTCGAGGCCCTCTGAAAGGACATGGCCGTAGAGGACAATCTGTCATGTCTGTGTTGAACTGTCGAGGCCCTCTGAAAGGACATGGCCGTAGAGGACAATCTGTCATGTCTGTGTTGAACTGTCGAGGCCCTCTGAAAGGACATGGCCATAGAGAACAATCTGTCATGTCTGTGTTGAACTGTCGAGGCCCTCTGAAAGGACATGGCCATAGAGAACAATCTGTCATGTCTGTGTTGAACTGTCGAGGCCCTCTGAAAGGACATGGAGAACAATCTGTCATGTCTGTGTTGAACTGTCGAGGCCCTCTGAAAGGACATGGAGAACAATCTGTCATGTCTGTGTTGAACTGTCGAGGCCCTTTGAAAGGACATGGAGAACAATCTGTCATGTCTGTGTTGAACTGTCGAGGCCCTCTGAAAGGACATGGCCATAGAGAACAATCTGTCATGTCTGTGTTGAACTGTCGAGGCCCTCTGAAAGGACATGGCCGTAGAGAACAATCTGTCATGTCTGTGTTGAACTGTCGAGGCCCTCTGAAAGGACATGGCCATAGAGAACAATCTGTCATGTCTGTGTTGAACTGTCGAGGCCCTCGGAAAGGACATGGCCGTAGAGGACAATCTGTCATGTCTGTGTTGAACTGTCGAGGCCCTCTGAAAGGACATGGAGAACAATCTGTCATGTCTGTGTTGAACTGTCGAGGCCCTCTGAAAGGACATGGAGAACAATCTGTCATGTCTGTGTTGAACTGTCGAGGCCCTCTGAAAGGACATGGCCGTAGAGAACAATCTGTCATGTCTGTGTTGAACTGTCGAGGCCCTCTGAAAGGACATGGAGAACAATCTGTCATGTCTGTGTTGAACTGTCGAGGCCCTCTGAAAGGACATGGCCGTAGAGAACAATCTGTCATGTCTGTGTTGAACTGTCGAGGCCCTCTGAAAGGACATGGCCGTAGAGAACAATCTGTCATGTCTGTGTTGAACTGTCGAGGCCCTCTGCTCCACTAGTAGCTAAAAGGAATTAAGGCGTCAGCTTCAGTTGGGCTGAATCTTCACCCTGGAATGCTTTTCCAACAGTCTTGAAGGAGTTCCCACATATGCTGAGCACTTGTCGGCTGAAGCTAGTCGTACCGAACAAGTGTACTAGCATACTCCCTTAAAAAAAACTTCACTTTGAAAATGATAAAAGAGTGGCAGTAGTACTGTTTGTCCATTTTGAGACGCCGTAGCCAGTATACACTTCCTCAAAATAGTCAGAATTAATCTAAGATAACTCAAGAAATCTTTTTTTTTTTGCAGAAGTGATCTTAGTCAAACAATTTTACATCTAACTAAGATGTTTGGTGCAATGTTTTTCAATGAAAAAATGTGCATGAAAACAAGTCGTATTATGTTGAATGACAACAAAGACTTTATTGAAGAATCCCTACCGTTGACCAATCACCGACGAAGGGGTGGAAACTTCAGACACCGAACTTAGGCTTGCCTCCAGAAAAAAAAATTGTGTGCACGAACAGCTGAAAAAACCCTCACCGAAGTCCAAAACCAACAAAAATGTCACAAAATGTTGTTATAATACAGTATATGCACGAACTCTACCGAACTGTTTTGGCACCCTATTCCCTATATAATGCACTACTTTTGACCAGGGCCCTTAGGGTAGTGATCAAAAGTAGTGCACTATGTTTGGGAATAGGGTGCCATTTGGGACGTAACCTAAGTCAAGTCAAGTAAGTCATCTGTGTGGTGCCAAGCCAAGGCTTTAACCGTCACGATCAGGTACGTTAGACAGACGACCCCACAGTGAGAATAACCACACAGGTCTGGTAGCTAATAGCTAGCTAAAACAGATCTGTGACAAGGCCAACACAGTTAGCCCTCCATAAGCTTTGGATCAGAGGTTAGAATTATAACTGAAACCAGGAGTTTACGGTGGAAAGACAGCAGTGTACTAGGCTGCGTCCCAAATGGAGCCCTAGGGGCCCTGGACAAAAGTAGTGCACTGAATAGGTGCCATACACTACAGTATTATCCAGAGCAGTTTGGAGGATCTACACTCCAGTATTATCCAGAGCAGTTTGGAGGACCTACACTCCAGTATTATCCAGAGCAGTTTGGAGGATCTACACTCCAGTATTATCCAGAGCAGTTTGGAGGACCTACACTCCAGTATTATCCAGAGCAGTTTGGAGGACCTACACTCCAGTATTATCCAGAGCAGTTTGAAGGACCTACACTACAGTATTATCCAGAGCAGTTTGGAGGACCTACACTACAGTATTATCCAGAGCAGTTTGATCAGACCTACACTACAGTATTATCCAGAGCAGTTTGGAGGACCTACACTCCAGTATTATCCAGAGCAGTTTGGAGGACCTACACTACAGTATTATCCAGAGCCGTTTGAAGGACCTACACTCCAGTATTATCCAGAGCAGTTTGGAGGACCTACACTACAGTATTATCCAGAGCAGTTTGATCAGACCTACACTACAGTATTATCTAGAGCAATTTGGAGGATCTACACTCCAGTATTATCCAGAGCAGTTTGGAGGACCGACACTACAGTATTATCCAGAGCAGTTTGGAGGACCTACACTCCAGTATTATCCAGAGCAGTTTGGAGGACCTACTCTACAGTATTATCCAGAGCCGTTTGAAGGACCTACACTCCAGTATTATCCAGAGCAGTTTGGAGGACCGACACTACAGTATTATCCAGAGCAGTTTGATCAGACCTACACTCCAGTATTATCCAGAGCAGTTTGGAGGACCTACACTCCAGTATTATCCAGAACAGTTTGAAGGACCAACACTATAGTATTATCCAGAGCAGTTTGAAGGATCTACACTCCAGTATTATCCAGAGCAGTTTGAAGGACCTACACTCCAGTATTATCCAGAGCAGTTTGGAGGACCTACTCTACAGTATTGCTGTATAACTATTCACAATGTAGTATATACAGCACAGTTGGTGCTGTTTACTTAGTAAATGTTAATGAAGGAACTTAATACACGCCTTGGGATAGTAGCTAATGCGGATACTGTCACTTTTAAAGTTCCTCACTGAGAATACTGTGTGTTTTGACACGATGCTATGCAACATGATCTGACTCCAACCTATTAGCCTACAGGTCTCTCCACTTTGTCTGAGTTGGACTGAGTGCAGAAACATATGTAAATGGGTTTAACGCTGAGCTCTAGCACTCTGTGAACAGCATTAGCCTTACAGCCGTAGGGCTACAGTACATACACAAGGCCTCCACACCATCCTTTTAAAGAAAGAGAGCACAAAAGGGTCTTTGTGTACCCCACCGCTCCCCCCCCTCCAACCCCTCCTCCCCCCAGGACTTACCTGAACATAGTCCACACTCCTCCCCAGGGCTTTGAAGGCTGTGTACATTACTTCCCTCTTGCCTCCCCACTTCTGCATGATGCAGACACATTTATTATTGAGCACAAGGCGCGAGATGGCCTGCAGGCTCTCAGCGTACATCTGGTCCGTCTCCTCAGGTCCCCGGTGGTGGTAGTTATTTTTCCAGACGTACGTGGTGGCTTTATCCCACCCCATGATCTCCCGGAAGATCTCCATCATGTAGTTGTCTTCCTCGTTATTCCCGTCGATCACCATGATGACCTTGATGCCCGGGTAGGTCAACCTCTTGACCGATACCAAACACTTCCTCAGGTAGGCCGGGTCCTCCTGATAGGCTGCAATGCACAGGGCCAGTGATTTGGTGAGTTTGATGGGCGTCTCCAGGGATCTCCTCATGTTCCGGTGTTCTAGGACAGCAAACAGACTCTGGATGATGAGGTGGATGACCAGGATGGCCCCGTACAGCCCGAAGGACAAGTGGTTTCGTGCCGTGGTGAAAAACTGGTAGCCCATGATGTAGGCGGTAGAAATTCCCACGAGTAGCGAGACTCCAAACATTGTCGTCCCGAAAATTCTTAGGTAGGTGAGAGCTTTGTCACATTTCATCTGGAAAAGCAAACAAGAACAGAATCATTGTCAATGTCAAATGAGATGACAGTAGAGACATACAGTGGGATCAATAATGAGATGACAGTAGAGACATACAGTGGGATCAATAATGAGATGACAGTAGAGACATACAGTGGGATCAATAATGAGATGACAGTAGAGACATACAGTGGGATCAATAATGAGATGACAGTAGAGACATACAGTGGGATCAATAATGAGATGACAGTAGAGACATACAGCAGGATCAATAATGAGATGACAGTAGAGACATACAGCGGGATCAATAATGAGATGACAGTAGAGACATACAGTGGGATCAATAATGAGATGACAGTAGAGACATACAGTGGGATCAATAATGAGATGACAGTAGAGACATACAGTGGGATCAATAATGAGATGACAGTAGAGACATACAGTGGGATCAATAATGAGATGACAGTAGAGACATACAGCGGGATCAATAATGAGATGACAGTAGAGACATACAGTGGGATCAATAATGAGATGACAGTAGAGACATACAGTGGGATCAATAATGAGATGACAGTAGAGACATACAGTGGGATCAATAATGAGATGACAGTAGAGACATACAGTGGGATCAATAATGAGATGACAGTAGAGACATACAGCGGGATCAATAATGAGATGACAGTAGAGACATACAGCGGGATCAATAATGAGATGACAGTAGAGACATACAGCGGGATCAATAATGAGATGACAGTAGAGACATACAGTGGGATCAATAATGAGATGACAGTAGAGACATACAGTGGGATCAATAATGAGATGACAGTAGAGACATACAGTGGGATCAATAATGAGATGACAGTAGAGACATACAGTGGGATCAATAATGAGATGACAGTAGAGACATACAGTGGGATCAATAATGAGATGACAGTAGAGACATACAGTGGGATCAATAATGAGATGACAGTAGAGACATACAGTGGGATCAATAATGAGATGACAGTAGAGTAACTGGGAGGACATTGATATGGTAATTACTAAATGAACACAGCTTCAGATATGAATTGGTCAACTTGTTAGAAATATACAGAAGACATAATGATGATAATGATGATAAATGTACCTAATAATCACCATAATGATGATAATGATGCTATATGTACCTAATAATCACCATACTGATGATAATGATGATACATGTACCTAATAATCACCATAATGATGATAATGATGATATATGTACCTAATAATCACCATAATGATGATATATGTACCTAATAATCACCATATTGATGATAATGATGATATATGTACCTAATAATCACCATAATGATGATAATGATGATATATGTACCTAATAATCACCATAATGATAATAAATGTACCTAATATTCACCATAATGATGATAATGATGATAAATGTACCTAATAATCACCATACTGATGATAATGATGATACATGTACCTAATAATCACCATAATGATGATAATGATGATATATGTACCTAATAATCACCATAATGATGATATATGTACCTAATAATCACCATATTGATGATAATGATGATATATGTACCTAATAATCACCATAATGATGATAATGATGATATATGTACCTAATAATCACCATAATGATAATAAATGTACCTAATATTCACCATAATGATGACAATGATGATAAATGTACCTAATAATCACCATAATGATGATAATGATGATAAATGTACCTAATAATCACCATAATGATGATATATGTACCTAATATTCACCATAATGATGATATATGTACCTAATATTCACCATAATGATGATAAGGATGATAAATGTACCTAATAATCACCATAATGATGATAATGATAATAAATGTACCTAATAATCACCATAATGATGATAATGATGATACATGTACCTAATAATCACCATAATGATGATATATGTACCTAATATTCACCATATTGATGATATATGTACCTAATATTCACCATAATGATGATAATGATAATAAATGTACCTAATAATCACCATAATGATGATAATGATGATAAATGTACCTAATAATCACCATAATGATGATATATGTACCTAATATTCACCATATTGATGATATATGTACCTAATAATCACCATAATGATGATATGATAATAAATGTACCTAATAATCACCATAATGATGATACATGTTCCTAATAATCACCATAATGATGATAATGATGATAAATGTACCTAATAATCATCATTACGATGCGTCACTGTAAAAGCTCTTCCCTAACTCTACTCTGTCACCATAGCAACAGACTCCATGTTTTACAACAACAAGAAAACGGGTTCAGACAGACTGTAAACAGACTCCTCCCATCCCTCTCTCCCTACATCCCCCTCCCCAAAATCCCCCTCTAAATGTCAGATGGTTCTCTATGGCCGATTGTTCCAAGTCTTTTTTATTAACGCTGCATCCCATCTGCTGGGCAGACGTAAGAGTCGAGCGAGAGAGCGAGCACCACCCTCTGACATCATCTGTTTATATCTCCGTGGGAAGACAAGAGCAGGGAAATATAAAACGCTGCCTCTCCACTAAAGACCCTTCTGTCACATTGAAGAATATGGTGGTACATTTGATCAGTTGAGGCAGTAGGAGGGTGGCACCTTTTGTTTAAGGCTTAGACATGTGATAGTTTAAGTGACACTTCAAGGTGCTGTTGAAAAACAAAGAAACACTATCATGACTTGTTTTATTTGAATGACAGTTTTTTGGGGTCTCCACTAAAGACCCTTCTGTCACAGTGAAGCAGGTAGTAGTGCATCTTGTTACTTTGTTTTAATTAAAGATCTTGGATCTATCATAAGTGACACTTTGATGTGTCCAATGCTGCCTGCATGGGTCTGTCCAGTAACACTAAAGACCCATCTGTCACAATGGAGAACAAAGTAGTACTTCTTGGTCAAATAAAGGCCGAGGGCGTCTTGGTAGACTACATTAAAGGCTGAGGGCGTCTTGGTAGACTACATTAAAGGCTGAGGTCATCTTGGTAGTCTATATTAAAGGCTGAGGTCGTATTGGTAGACTACATTAAAGGCTGAGGGCGTCTTGGTAGACTACAGTAAAGGCTGAGGTTGTCTTGGTAGACTACAGTAAAGGCTGAGGTCATCTTGGTAGTCTATATTAAAGGCTGAGGTCGTATTGGTAGACTACATTAAAGGCTGAGGTCGTATTGGTAGACTACATTAAAGGCTGAGGTCGTCTTGGTAGACTACATTAAAGACTGAGGTCGTCTTGGTAGACTACATTAAAGGCTGAGGTCGTCTTGGTAGACTACAGTAAAGGCTGAGGTCGTCTTGGTAGACTACATTAAAGACTGAGGTCGTCTTGGTAGACTACATTAAAGGCTGAGGTCGTCTTGGTAGACTACATTAAAGGCTGAGGTCGTCTTGGTAGACTACATTAAAGACTGAGGTCATCTTGGTAGACTACATTAAAGGCTGAGGTTGTCTTGGTAGACTACATTAAAGGCTGAGGTCGTCTTGGTAGACTACATTAAAGGCTGAGGTCGTCTTGGTAGACTACATTAAAGACTGAGGTCGTCTTGGTAGACTACATTAAAGGCTGAGGTCGTCTTGGTAGACTACAGTAAAGGCTGAGGTCGTCTTGGTAGACTACATTAAAGGCTGAGGTCGTCTTGGTAGACTACATTAAAGACTGAGGTCGTCTTGGTAGACTACATTAAAGGCTGAGGTCGTCTTGGTAGACTATATTAAAGGCTGAGGTCGTATTGGTAGACTACATTAAAGGCTGAGGTCGTCTTGGTAGACTACAGTAAAGGCTGAGGGATGTTTTGGTAGGTTACATTAAAGGCTGAGGGACGTTTTGGTAGACTACATTAAAGGCTGAGGGACGTTTTGGTAGACTACATTAAAGGCTGAGGGACGTTTTGGTAGACTACAATAAAGGCTGAGGTTGTCTTGGTAGACTACATTAAAGGCTGAGGTCGTCTTGGTAGACTATATTAAAGGCTGAGGTTGTCTTGGTAGACTACATTAAAGGCTGAGGTTGTCTTGGTAGACTACATTAAAGGCTGAGGTCGTCTTGGTAGACTATATTAAAGGCTGAGGTCGTCTTGGTAGACTACAATAAAGGCTGAGGTTGTCTTGGTAGACTACATTAAAGGCTGAGGTCGTCTTGGTAGACTATATTAAAGGCTGAGGTCGTCTTGGTAGACTACATTAAAGGCTGAGGGACGTTTTGGTAGACTACATTAAAGGCTGAGGGACGTTTTGGTAGACTACAATAAAGGCTGAGGTTGTCTTGGTAGACTACATTAAAGGCTGAGGTCGTCTTGGTAGACTACAGTAAAGGCTGAGGGACGTTTTGGTAGGTTACATTAAAGGCTGAGGGTGTCTTGGTAGACTACATTAAAGGCTGAGGGCATCTTGGTAGACTACATTAAAGGCTGAGGTTGTCTTGGTAGACTACAGTAAAGGCTGAGGTCGTCTTGGTAGACTACATTAAAGGCTGAGGTTGTCTTGGTAGACTACATTAAAGGCTGAGGTTGTCTTAGTAGACTACATTAAAGGCTTATATGTAGTCTAAGTTGCAGTCCAAGGCTGTCTAAAGACAAAGAAACCCTGACATGTCTTGTTTGACTTGTGCTTGTAATTAGAGTTTTAAAATCAGCCGCCTCCTTGACTTGGATTAAGGACTGGAATGGGAATAGTGACATATAAAATGCTGCATGCATGGGTCTCCCTCCACGTGACCTAAAGCAGTAAGCGTAGAAACGCCTGAAACTAGATCCCCCTACATACTGGTATGAATCTAGATTCTCTACATACTGGTATGAATCTAGATCCTCTACATACTGGTATGAATCTAGATTCTCTACATACTGGTCTGAAACTAGATTCCCTACATACTGGTCTGAAACCAGATCCCCTACATACTGGTATGAAACTAGATCCTCTACATACTGGTATGAAACTAGATCCTCTACATACTGGTCTGAAACTAGATCCCCCTACATACTGGTCTGAAACTAGATCCTCTACATACTGGTCTGAAACTAGATTCCCAACATACTGGTATGAAACTAGATTCCCTACATACTGGTATGAAACTAGATTCCCTACATACTGGTATGAAACTAGATTCCCAACATACTGGTATGAAACTCGATTCCCTACATACTGGTATGAAACTAGATCCTCTACATACTGGTCTGAAACTAGATCCCCCTACATACTGGTCTGAAACTAGATCCTCTACATACTGGTCTGAAACCAGATCCCCTACATACTGGTCTGAAACTAGATCCCCCTACATACTAGTCTGAAACTAGATCCCCTACATACTGGTATGAAACTAGATCCTCTACATCCTGGTCTGAAACCAGATCCCCTACATACTGGTATGAAACTAGATCCTCTACATACTGGTCTGAAACCAGATCCCCTACATACTGGTATGAAACTAGATCCTCTACATACTGGTATGAAACTAGATCCTCTACATACTGGTATGAAACTAGATCCTCTACATACTGGTCTGAAACTAGATCCCCCTACATACTGGTCTGAAACTAGATCCCCTACATACTGGTCTGAAACTAGATCCCCCTACATACTGGTCTGAAACTAGATCCCCCTACATACTGGTCTGAAACTAGATCCCCCTACATACTGGTCTGAAACTAGATCCCCCTACATACTGGTCTGAAACTAGATCCCCTACATACTGGTCTGAAACTAGATCCCCCTACATACTGGTCTGAAACTAGATCCCCCTACATACTGGTCTGAAACTAGATCCCCTACATACTGGTCTGAAACTAGATCCTCTACATACTGGTCTGAAACTAGATCCCCCTACATACTGGTCTGAAACTAGATGCCCTACATCCTGGTCTTGACAAGAAGGAAATAAACTGTCGGGGGAGGTTCTCTTCTGCACTGTTCAACCAATCCAGTAAATGTGGAGGATGAGTTAAGATGGAGTGTCTCCTTGTTAACATCCAAAAGTGGAAGACACACAAAGTCACAGGCTCTCTTTCCATTTCCCCTGACAACTGGAACATCCATCCGGTTGTTAGGGTCTCAGCAGAGGTTACTCTCCATGAAAGACCTCTCTATCTGTCACAGTGAAGAAGAAGGTGGTACATCGTGGTTAAATCTTGGATATGTGATTGCATAAGTGACACATCGTGATGTGTACGATGATGTTGTGAAGCAAAGAAACCCTGACACGCCTTGTGTCTAGACTGTAGTTTGCTTTCTTTTTATAAAATCAGCCACCTCCTTGGCATGGAATAAGGCCTGGATCACTTGATACAGGATGATAAGTAGATGTAATCAGTGTGTGAGGCGAGCTGAGTGCTGAACTGGCATGTTTCTGGACTTAAAGCGTCATCACATTTACAAGACCTCTGATTCCATTCCCCTCCATATGTTCCAAGTCCCCACCCCTTCGCCAACTGGTTAACCTAACGCATTGGTGTTAACGTCTGTAGTGTTAAACCAGTACAAAGAGCGTCCCAAACCTAAAATATTTCATTTCAAGTCTCACTGTTGTAGGCTACACTTTGTGTGAACTGTGAACCTAAACCCCCAATTCAGAGGGTGCTAAAACAGCCTATATAGCTAAACCCTGTGGGCCAAATGCAGAAGGATTAACCACTAATGTGTGGAAGTGACGTTTTGCCCCCCTCCCTCCCTCCTCCTCCCCCCTTTAACCCCCTTGTAGTTCCGGACCCTATGTAGATCTAAACCCTGGTTTGATGTTGATGGTGATGTGTTTTTCTGTGTGCCAAACACCAGATATTGTTGTTGATAAGGGGCCGGGGTGAAGTGCTCATTTTGGAAGTGGGCTGCTCATTTGACGGCTACTTGGAGCAGGCCTTTGCCGAGAAGCTGCTTAAGCACCAGTCCCTCGTGGCACGCTTGGACAGCCTCGGGTGGAGCCTCCAGATTGTAGGCCTGACAAAAACTAGGACAAAGAAATTGGCTAGGTACTGCTCTGTTTCAGCTGTCGTGGACTGTTTGGAGAAGGAGGTGCTTTCTGTACCCTTGAGTGCCATACATACAGGGACCTTTGAAATGTTTGAATTGAATGGTGGATTGAAATAAAATGTAATTGGTGGATGGAAATAAAGTATTTCAAATGTGTGTGTGTGTGTGTGTGTGTGTGCACGTGTGCACGTGTGTGTGCGTGTGTGTGTGTGTGCGCACAGTTGTGTGTGTGTGTGCGACATTGAGGGTGTCATCAACATATTGAGATGATGTCACCTCACAGTTGCACAAGGCCCTGTGTGTGTTGTCCCTGGACTGTATGCTGGTGGGTTAGCTTGAACACGTCCAGACTGACAATACATACCAAATGGCACCCTATTCCCTGTACAGTGCACTACTTTTGACCAGAGCCATATGGGCCTTTGTTAAAAAGTAGTGCACTAAATAGGGAATAGTGTGCCATTTGCGACGCGACCTGACTGACGCACTGTGTCGGCTGGGGCTGGGTCTGGGCCTGGGTCTGGGTCTGGGCGGGACACTCCCTTTGCCTGAGATAACACAGCAATGATCTCAATTGATAGTGAGTAAGGTTGAGTAAGTGAAGGGGGATGTTGGAGAGTGAAGGCTGAGTAAGTGAAGGGGGATGTTGGAGAGTGAAGGCTGAGTAAGTGATGGGGGATGTAGGAGAGTGAAGGCTGAGTAAGTGATGGGGGATGTTGGAGAGTGAAGGCTGAGTAAGTGATGGGGGATGTTGGAGAGTGAAGGCTGAGTAAGTGATGGGGGATGTAGGAGAGTGAAGGCTGAGTAAGTGAAGGGGGATGTTGGAGAGTGAAGGCTGAGTAAGTGATGGGGGATGTTGGAGAGTGAAGGCTGAGTAAGTGATGGGGGATGTAGGAGAGTGAAGGCTGAGTAAGTGATGGGGGATGTTGGAGAGTGAAGGCTGAGTAAGTGATGGGGGATGTTGGAGAGTGAAGGCTGAGTAAGTGATGGGGGATGTAGGAGAGTGAAGGCTGAGTAAGTGATGGGGGATGTTGGAGAGTGAAGGCTGAGTAAGTGAAGGGGGATGTTGGAGAGTGAAGGCTGAGTAAGTGATGGGGGATGTAGGAGAGTGAAGGCTGAGTAAGTGATGGGGGATGTTGGAGAGTGAAGGCTGAGTAAGTGATGGGGGATGTTGGAGAGTGAAGGCTGAGTAAGTGATGGGGGATGTTGGAGAGTGAAGGCTGAGTAAGTGATGGGGGATGTAGGAGAGTGAAGGCTGAGTAAGTGATGGGGGATGTTGGAGAGTGAAGGCTGAGTAAGTGATGGGGGATGTTGGAGAAGGAAGGCTGAGTAAGTGATGGGGGATGTTGGAGAGTGAAGGCTGAGTAAGTGATGGGGGATGTAGGAGAGTGAAGGCTGAGTAAGTGATGGGGGATGTTGGAGAGTGAAGGCTGAGTAAGTGATGGGGGATGTTGGAGAGTGAAGGCTGAGTAAGTGATGGGGGATGTTGGAGAGTGAAGGCTGAGTAAGTGATGGGGGATGTTGGAGAAGGAAGGCTGAGTAAGTGATGGGGGATGTTGGAGAGTGAAGGCTGAGTAAGTGATGGGGGATGTTGGAGAGTGAAGGCTGAGTAAGTGATGGGGGATGTTGGAGAGTGAAGGCTGAGTAAGTGATGGGGGATGTTGGAGAGTGAAGGCTGAGTAAGTGATGGGGGATGTTGGAGAGTGAAGGCTGAGTAAGTGATGGGGGATGTTGGAGAGTGAAGGCTGAGTAAGTGATGGGGGATGTTGGAGAGTGAAGGCTGAGTAAGTGATGGGGGATGTTGGAGAGTGAAGGCTGAGTAAGTGATGGGGGATGTTGGAGAGTGAAGGCTGAGTAAGTGATGGGGGATGTTGGAGAGTGAAGGCTGAGTAAGTGATGGGGGATATAGGAGAGTGAAGGCTGAGTAAGTGATGGGGGATGTTGGAGAAGGAAGGCTGAGTAAGTGATGGGGGATGTTGGAGAGTGAAGGCTGAGTAAGTGATGGGGGATGTTGGAGAGTGAATGCTGAGTAAGTGATGGGGGATGTTGGAGAGTGAAGGCTGAGTAAGTGAAGGGGGATGTTGGAGAGTGAAGGCTGAGTAAGTGAAGGGGGATGTTGGAGAGTGAAGGCTGAGTAAGTGAAGGGGGATGTTGGAGAGTGAAGGCTGAGTAAGTGATGGGGGATGTAGGAGAGTGAAGGCTGAGTAAGTGAAGGGGGGTGTAGGAGAGTGAATGCTGAGTAAGTGATGGGGGATGTTGGAGAAGGAAGGTAACCAATAAAAACCTTGTGGCTGCAGCCAACTGCAAGTCTAACACATGTCATGTTATACCATACTGTAACTACAGCTGAGGTAGCGTGAGAGAGTGTGTGTGTGCGTCTGCATCTGTGTTTGTGCTCGCTTGTGTGTGTGCTCGCCTGCATGTGCGCACATGTGTGTAGGCTATAGCGTAATGTATCTGCCATGTTGGTGAAACAGCATGGTAGCTGACATGTAAAGACTTCATATTTACACCTGTTGTCTGGCTACCTGTCTGAGAATCCAACATGAAGACCATTAGTTTGATTCTGCTGGAGCTGGGCCTGTTCCAGGAGGGGTATAAAGGCTAGGCGGACACAGGGAGGGGTTCCTGTGCTGAGCTGGACAGACTCAACGGAGAGTTGAATCATGGTCAGTGGGGAAAACCTAAACTCCAAGGCTTTGACGGTTTAGATGAAATACAACACTGCGGCCAGAGCAGAGCTGAGCAAAGCTGAAACTGGGCCAAGAGGACTTGAGGTCTGTTCTGTTCAACAACTGAAATAGAATCGTGGCAATGACTGTGGTCAATGGACTTTACAGCTCTAAAATGAATACCTGCTGTAGTCAAAAACACTTTATTAATGTAGTGGTCTACCGCCGTGGATGTGCAGTTCACACCTGGTCAGTGACGTGGGCTGTGTCCCAAATGACACCAAATCCCCTATATAGTGCACTATATTTTTTTTTAACCTGAACCCTGTAGACCACAGCTGTATGAAGTGCACTAGATAGGGAATAGGGTGCCATTTGGGACACGGCCATGCCCACACTTGATATAACTTTAATAACCCTTGTCTTGGTAACACTTGTCTTGCTAACAGTTGTCTTGGTAATAGTTGTCTTGATAACACTTGTCTTGCTAACAGTTATCTTGGCACCACTAATCTTGCTAACAGTTGTCTTGGTAACACTTGTCTTTCTAACAGTTGTCTTGGTAACACTTATCTTGCTAACCATTGTCTTGCTAAGCATTGTCTTGCTAACACTTGTCTTGGTAACACTTGTCTTCGTAACACTTGTCTTGCTAACAGTTGTCATGCTAAAAGTTGTCTTGCTAACAGTTGTCTTGCTAAATGTTGTCTTGGTAACACTTGTCTTGCTAAAAGTTGTCTTGCTAAACTTTGTCTTGCTAATACGTTACTTGCTAACGCGTGTCTTGCTAACACTTGTCTTGCTAACAGCTGTCTTGCTAACACTTGTCTTGCTAAACGTTGTCTTGCTAATACGTTACTTGCTAACGCGTGTCTTGCTAACACTTGTCTTGCTAACAGCTGTCTTGCTAACACTTGTCTTGCTAACAGCTGTCTTGCTAACACTTGTCTTGCTAACAGCTGTCTTGCTAACACTTGTCTTGCTAACAGCTGTCTTGCTAACACTTGTCTTGCTAACAGCTGTCTTGCTAACACTTGTCTTGCTAACAGCTGTCTTGCTAACACTTGTCTTGCTAACAGCTGTCTTGCTAACACTTGTCTTGCTAACAGCTGTCTTGCTAACACTTGTCTTGCTAACAGCTGTCTTGCTAACACTTGTCTTGCTAACAGGTGTCTTGCTAACACTTGTCTTGGTAACAGTTGCTTGCTAAACGTTGTCTTAATAACCCTTGTCTTGCTAACACTTGTCTTGCTAATATTTGTCTTGCTAATACTTGTCTTGCAAACACTTGTCTTGCTAACACTTGTCTTGCTAACAGCTGTCTTGCTAACACTTGTCTTGCTAACACTTGTCTTGGTAACAGGTGTCTTGGTAACAGTTGCCTTGCTAACAGTATGTGTAGAAGGAGGATGAAAGGATAGAAGAGGGTTGTTAAATTGACATATTGAGGTGTATGGTGAGGTGGAACTTCATGTGTGGAATAATCAATCAATCAATCAATCAAATGGTGTACCATCACCATGAATATATGGCTTCAATGGCACCTACAGCTTACAGCATGTGCAGAAGGGGGAAATATATCTGGATAGAAAGGGGTTGTTGAAGAAAAAAATCAGTTGGTGTCCTGTATTTAATAAATGTTAAAGTGATGTCCTTGTGTTGCTGGATGGGATTTAGCATAGCACTTACAGACTGCACGCTGAAGTGGAGCCTCATGTGTAGTCATGAAGACCAGTAAAGTCAGATCCCCATTCCATTATTTATGGTTTCATTACGCATCTGTGTTACATGCTAATACAGCAACGGTACTATTTTACAGTACTATAGTTGAAGTCTACAGAGATTCCACTTCATGTCTGAGAGGCACAGCTGCAGTAAAACGAAGATGGCCCTCAATACTGCCATTATAAATGGCAGGAAACTCATGCCTCATGACGACTATTCTATAGCAGATTAAAAGACAGGAACGCATGGAATGACCAGGAATCCTTGTACAAGATGTTAATTATATATACAGTACTGTACTATCTCAAAGCTTGCTACTGTAGTTAGTAACTTGTAGTTCTTGCTATCTTGCTACTGTTGTTAGCAACTTCTAGTTCTTGCTTGCTTCTGTAGTTAGCTACTTGTAGTTCTTGCTTGCTTCTATAGTTATCTACTTGTAGTTCTTGCTAGGCTTGCTTCTGTAGTTAGCTACTTGTAGTTCTTGCTTGCTTCTGTAGTTAGCTACTTGTAGTTCTTGCTTGCTTCTGTATTTAGCTACTTGTAGTTATTGCTTGCTTCTGTAGTTAGCTACTTGAGGTTCTTGCTTGCTTCTGTAGTTAGCTACTTGTAGTTCTTGCTTGCTTCTGTAGTTAGCTACTTGTAGTTCTTGCTTGCTTCTGTATTTAGCTACTTGTAGTTCTTGCTTGCTTCTGTATTTAGCTACTTGTAGTTCTTGCTTGCTTCTGTAGTTAGCTACTTGTAGTTCTTGCTTGCTTCTGTAGTTAGCTACTTGTAGTTCTTGCTAGGCTTGCTTCTGTAGTTAGTTCAGATCGAACCTTCTCTTGAACTGGACTTAAAAGCAAACTCAATGAACACAAGTCACTGAGGTTCTGAGGTTCGGAAACGTGATTAAGAGACAACTAGTAATGTGTCAAAAGGCACAGAGGGTTACTTCTATGTGTGTGTGTGTGTGGTTGTGTGTGTGTGAAGTGACGTCCCCCGTCCCCCCCTCCTCCCCTTAACCCTCTTGTAGTTCCGGAACCCTATGTAGATGTACAGCCTTTCCCTGTGGCTGCAGTATTCTCACCGGTGTGGGAATCATGTTGTCATTAAGTGTTCCATCATTAAATGGAACACCCTACTCCTCTTCCTCTCCTGATTGGAATCAGCTGTAGTAGTTACCGTACAACCCAAAGTCTTCCCTCATACAGCTCCCTCTCTCTTTCTGGATGGGTTGAACGTCAGGAAGAGGAGGAGACTGTGTGTGATGTTGAACTTGGGCGGTGGTGGCGCCTTGCCATCCTTGGCTCCTGGATGCTTTCCTGATTCAGCTAGCTCTCTGACTCATCCATCACATCTCTCTGTCCCTCCCTCCTTCCTGTCTGGTCTGTGATCCTCCACCACTACTAATTATTGTTACTCCAACTACCTGACTTTCTGCTACTCACCTCCTCTTTATGCTTCCCTCCTTCCCTTCTTCCCTCCCTCCCAGCTTCCTTCCCAGCTTCCCTCCCTCCTAGCTTCCCTTCTTCCCTCCATCCCAGCTTCCCTCCCTCCCAGCTTCCTTCCCAGGTTCCCTCTTTCCCTCCCTCCCAGCTTCCCTCCTTCCCTGCTTTCCTCCCTCCCAGCTTCCCTCTTTCCCAGCTTCTTTCCTTCCATGCTTCCCTCCCTCCCTCCTATCTTCCTTCCTTCCCTGCCTCCTGGCTTCCCTGCCTACCTGCTTCCCAGCCTGCAGTGTTTAAGGATGGCTGGCAAGGCCCTGACTGGGAGCACTAATACGGAACAGGCGTAGAATGCTTCCTGTGTAAATACACAAACTAACTCATTAGTGGATAGTCCTACAGGACTCTTCCTGTGTAAAGACACAAACCACCTCATTGGTGGATAGTCCTACAGAACTCTTCCTCTGTAAATACACAAACCACCTCATTAGTGGATAGTCCTACAGAACTCTTCCTGTGTAAAGACACAAACCACCTCATTGGTGGATATTCCTACAGAGCTCTTCCTCTGTAAAGACACAAACCACCTCATTGGTAGATAGTCCTACAGAGCTCTTCCTCTGTAAAGACACAAACCACCTCATTGGTGAATATTCCTACAGAGCTCTTCCTCTGTAAAGACACAAACCACCTCATTGGTAGATAGTCCTACAGAGCTCTTCCTCTGTATAGACACAAATCACCTCATTGGTGGATATTCCTACAGAGCTCTTCCTCTGTAAAGACACAAACCACCTCATTGGTAGATAGTCCTACAGAGCTCTTCCTCTGTAAATACACAAACCACCTCATTGGTAGATAGTCCTACAGAACTCTTCCTCTGTAAATACACAAACCACCTCATTGGTAGATAGTCCTACAGAACTCTTCCTCTGTAAAGACACAAACCACCTCATTGGCAGATAGAACCTACAGAGATCTTGATTGCACACTGTATATACTGTAGGTGGGATTAGATAGAAAGAGTACGCCTACTAGAAATGGGATAAATGGTAGTCTGAAATGCAGACATAAACAATGCATTAGTTTGTGTGTTGCCATCTCTCTGTGTAAATGGTTGAGCAATGGCTCACACGTAGCCACGGGCATGCTGAGTCATGACTTTCCTCATAGTAAGTAAGAGTAAGTAACCTTGTCCGAGCCAGAATGGACAAATGACTTCCCTCACAGGCAGCAGGCTTATTGTGACAATGTTATTGTTCAACTATAAAGGTATACTGGTCCAGTAGATCAGGGATTCCCAAACTTGGTCCTGGTGCTAGTGCTAAGGCAAAACCCAAAACGTGCACCCAGGGGAGGGAGGGGCTCCAGGACTGAGTTTGTGAAACCCTGCGGTAGATGACAGTGGTCTTAACTAGATGACTGGATGTTTCAGTTTTAAGACAGCATTGCCATTGTGACATTCTATGTAGTCATGTTCAACCATTTAATAACAATGTCATAACTGTGACTGAGGGAGTAGATAAAAGCTGGGTATCTGACCTATAATGCCTGCCATCTGTCATAACAATGTTGACAATATAGTGACATATATTGAAAGGGAAGTCGGCCCACAGGGTTATGTCATGGCTGTGTTAAACCTAGAATTCTTAAGTTGCTACATTCATTTTTGGACTTATTAATGAATGAATTAAAAAAAACAGAGGCAGGTGACTGCTTTGTTATTGTTTCAACTGAGGATTCCAGCTTTAAGCATCTCCATATATGTTGAGTTGAGGACTACCATGTCTCAACGGGAGTCTTCATGCGGTTAAAATGAATGGCAGCATGTACTCTTGCAGTCATGTGGTTTTGTTTTCGCACAGTTCAAAGCATGTATTTGATCATTGTACCATTTACAGTCACGTCCCACTGGGAACACACTGGCTGAAATAACATTGTTTCCACGTCATTTTAATGAAATTATGTCGAACCAAAGTGGAATTAAATTACGTTGAACCAATGTGGAATAGACGTTGAATTGACATCTGTGCCCAGTGGGATATGTTACTTTCAGAAATGAAAATAGTCTACTGTATACTGTAGGTGTACATCTTTGAAAAAATGTATAATCCCTACACAACAGATGAGATATGAATATCTCCACAACGTATAGGCTTATCATAAATGATAACAAAGAATATGGAATCCAGTCAACTCTAAACCACTAACTAAATAAACTGCTATGGAATCAAGTCAACTCAAAACCACTAAATAAATAAACTGCTATGGAATCAAGTCAACTCTAAACCACTAACTAAATAAACTGTTATGGAATCAAGTCAACTCAAAACCACTAACTAAATAAACTGCTATGGAATCAAGTCAACTCAAAACCACTAACTAAATAAACTGTTATGGAATCAAGTCAACTCTAAACCACTAACTAAATAAACTGTTATGGAATCAAGTCAACTCAAAACCACTAACTAAATAAACTGTTATGGAATCAAGTCAACTCAAAACCACTAACTAAATAAACTGTTATGGAATCAAGTCAACTCAAAACCACTAACTAAATAAACTGCTATGGAATCAAGTCAACTCAAAACCACTAACTAAATAAACTGTTATGGAATCAAGTCAACTCAAAACCACTAACTAAATAAACTGTTATGGAATCAAGTCAACTCAAAACCACTAACTAAATAAACTGTTATGGAATCAAGTCAACTCAAAACCACTAACTAAATAAACTGTTATAGAATCAAGTCAACTCAAAACCACTAACTAAATAAACTGTTATGGAATCAAGTCAACTCAAAACCACTAACTAAATAAACTGCTATGGAATCAAGTCAACTCAAAACCACTAACTAAATAAACTGTTATGGAATCAAGTCAACTCAAAACCACTAACTAAATAAACTGCTATGGAATCAAGTCAACTCAAAACCACTAACTAAATAAACTGTTATGGAATCAAGTCAACTCAAAACCACTAACTAAATAAACTGTTATGGAATCAAGTCAACTCAAAACCACTAACTAAATAAACTGTTATAGAATCAAGTCAACTCAAAACCACTAACTAAATAAACTGCTTTGTAATGAATGGTGGGCTGCTATTTATGTGTTTCGAACAGCGCGCGCATCCACGCTGAGGTATAAAAAACGCCTGAGCGGGAAAGGAAGGAAGTTCGAAGATCGTTGTCCCCTTGAATACGGAGGGAACTTCACCCTAATTTGCTCCAGTACTACAGTGGCTGACCGTGTAAAACACCATATTTCACTGCATATAACCTGTGTATGTGACAATAAATACAAAATAAATAAAATACTGTATCCATGGAAAAAAACGATATTTCGAACGTACTGAGTGTGCTCTGAAGGAAACCCAATAGCTGCCTTGTCATTGGCTCAAGCACCCCTGCGATTCGAATGACGTATATGGCCGTGACGTCGACATATGTTTTATTCTAACGGTACAATAAATGATTTGGACAGTGATTATGCCCATCCTCGATGGAGTACCGTGTTAATCCAGTTCACTCTAAAACGTTATGGTGCAGATTTTTTCCCCCCCGTAGGCAGCAGGGAATAATAAAGAACTACCTTGTTTCGACTTTATAGTTCCACTATTTCATTTATCCACCGTATAATGGCTGAGATTAATGCAATACTAAAGTATATAAAAAAAAACGTGACCAAACCACACATATGTATGGCATAGTAGCCCTACGGTCTATATCCTAC
>NW_024061684.1:10000-27500 GCF_016432855.1 Salvelinus namaycush | reverse complement strand
TTGGCTACCTTCCGGTTACTGGCCCAACGCTCTAAACTTGGCTACCTTCCGGTTACTGGCCCAATGCTCTAATCACTTGGTTACCTTCCGGTTACTGGCCCAACGCTCTAATCACTTGTCTACCTTACGGTTACTGGCCCAACGCTCTAATCACTAGGCTACCTTCCGGTTACTGGCCCGACGCTCTAACCACTAGACTACCTTCCGGTTACTGGCCCAACGCTCTAACCACTTGGCTACCTTCCGGTTACTGGCCCAACGCTCTAATCACTTGGCTACCTTCCGGTTGCTGGCCCAACGCTCTAATCACTTGTCTACCTTACGGTTACTGGCCCAACGCTCTAATCACTAGGCTACCTTCCGGTCACTGGCCCGACGCTCTAACCACTAGACTACCTTCCGGTTACTGGCCCAACGCTCTAACCACTAGACTACCTTCCGGTTACTGGCCCAACGCTCTAACCACTAGACTACCTTCCGGTTACTGGCCCAACGCTCTAACCACTAGACCACCTTCCGGTTACTGGCCCAACACTCTAATCACTTGGCTACCTCCCGGTTACTGGCCCAATGCTCTAATCACTTGTCTACCTTCCAGTTACTGGCCCAACGCTCTAATCACTTGGCAACCTTCCGGTTACTGGCCCAACGCTCTAAACACTTGGCTACCTTCTGGTTACTGGCCCAACGCTCTAACCACTAGGCAGCCTTCCGGTTACTGGCCCAATGCTCTAATCACTTGGCTACCTTCCGGTTACTGGCCCAACGCTCTAATCACTTGGCTACCTTCCGGTTACTGGCCCAATGCTCTAACCACTAGACTACCTTCCGGTTACTGACCCAACGCTCTAATCACTAGGCTACCTTCCGGTTACTGGCCGAACGCTCTAATCACTAGGCTACCTGCTGGTTACTGGCCCAATGCTCTAACCACTAGGCTACCTGCTGGTTACTGGCCCAATGCTCTAACCACTAGGCTACCTTCCGGTTACTGGCCGAACGCTCTAATCACTAGGCTACCTGCTGGTTACTGGCCCAACGCTCTAATCACTTGGCCAACTTCCGGTTACTGGCCCAACGCTCTAACCACTAGGCTACCTGCTGGTTACTGGCCCAATGCTCTAACCACTAGGCTACCTGCTGGTTACTGGCCCAATGCTCTAACCACTAGGCTACCTTCCGGTTACTGGCCGAACGCTCTAATCACTAGGCTACCTGCTGGTTACTGGCCCAACGCTCTAATCACTTGGCCAACTTCCGGTTACTGGCCCAACGCTCTAACCACTTGGCTACCTTCCGGTTACTGGCCCAACGCTCTAATCACTTGTCTACCTTCCGGTTACTGGCCCAACGCTCTAATCACTAGGCTACCTTCCGGTTACTGGCCCAACGCTCTAATCACTAGGCAACCTTCCGGTTACTGGCCCAACGCTCTAATCACTAGGCTACCTTCCGGTTACTGGCCCGACGCTCTAACCACTAGACTACCTTCCGGTTACTGGCCCAACGCTCTAACCACTAGACTACCTTCCGGTTACTGGCCCAACGCTCTAACCACTAGACTACCTTCCGGTTACTGGCCCAACGCTCTAACCACTAGACCACCTTCCGGTTACTGGCCCAACGCTCTAATCACTTGGCTACCTCCCGGTTACTGGCCCAACGCTCTAATCACTTGGCAACCTTCCGGTTACTGGCCCAACGCTCTAAACACTTGGCTACCTTCTGGTTACTGGCCCAACGCTCTAACCACTAGGCAGCCTTCCGGTTACTGGCCCAACGCTCTAATCACTTGGCTACCTTCCGGTTACTGGCCCAACGCTCTAATCACTTGGCTACCTTCCGGTTACTGGCCCAATGCTCTAACCACTAGACTACCTTCCGGTTACTGACCCAACGCTCTAATCACTAGGCTACCTTCCGGTTACTGGCCGAACGCTCTAATCACTAGGCTACCTGCTGGTTACTGGCCCAATGCTCTAACCACTAGGCTACCTGCTGGTTACTGGCCCAATGCTCTAACCACTAGGCTACCTTCCGGTTACTGGCCGAACGCTCTAATCACTAGGCTACCTGCTGGTTACTGGCCCAATGCTCTAACCACTAGGCTACCTTCCGGTTACTGGCCGAACGCTCTAATCACTAGGCTACCTTCCGGTTACTGGCCCACCGCTCTAATCACTTGGCTACCTTCCGGTTACTGGCCCAACGCTCTAATCACTAGACTACCTTCCGGATACTGGCCCGACGCTCTAACCACTAGGCAACCTTCCGGTTACTGGCCCAATACTCTAATCACTTGGCTACCTTCCGGTTACTGGCCGAACGCTCTAACCACTAGGCAACCTTCCGGTTACTGGCCCAACGCTCTAACCACTAGGCAACCTTCCGGTTACTGGCCCGACGCTCTAATCACTAGGCAACCTTCCGGTTACTGGCCCAACGCTCTAACCACTAGGCTACCTTCCGGTTACTGGCCCGACGCTCTAATCACTAGGCAACCTTCCGGTTACTGGCCCAACGCTCTAACCACTAGGCAACCTTCCGGTTACTGGCCCAACGCTCTAACCACTAGGCTACCTTCCGGTTACTGGCCCGACGCTCTAACCACTAGACTACCTTCCGGTTACTGGCCCGACGCTCTAACCACTAGGCAACCTTCCGGTTACTGGCCCAAAGCTCTAATCACTAGACTACCTTCCGATTACTGGCCCGACGCTCTAATCACTAGTCTACCTGTGTGGTGCCCCCGTGTCTTTATACCAGAACCCCCCCTGTATATAACCTTGCTACTTTTATTTTATTGTTGCTCCTTAATTAATTGTTCTATTTTAAATTATTATCTATGTTTATTGTCTTAAAACTGCACATTGTTTGTTAATACCTGTTGTATTGGAAAGCATTGTGACAAATAACATTTTGATTTGATTTGAATTTGTCAATCAAGCGCCTCTTAAGTATTTGAAAGTATCTGAACTGACGCAGGTGAAGGCCGTCAGGATGGACTCTTCTACTAGAAACAGTGGAACCCTTAGAGGACTGAGGCCTTTTGGTGTTTTCATTGTGTAAGACGTGACACAGATTATGATTGGATGTTGTCATGGTTTAATGTGATAGGCAGGCAGACAATGTTCCCTTTCCTCTGATGAGTCAGGTGATTTTTAATCCATGTTGTCAGACTAAGCCTACAGGGCGTCATGTGACAGGGCCCATAACTGTTGCTAACAACACTCTTTTGACCAACCAGGAATCAAACCCTGGTATCCAGGATGAATGTGTCGGCTCGTCACGCCAAAGCCTAGGCATTAGCATGGAGAGCAAATGTTTCTCATCTACAGTACTTTAGGATCATGGAATTGAGGCTTTGATTTGTTCTCTTCTCTCAAGGCCCCTCTAAAGTAATGCAGTGATCTCCAAGTCCCTCTAAAGTAATGCAGTGATCTCCAGGACCCTCTAAAGTAATGCAGTGATCTCCAAGTCCCTCTAAAGTAATGCAGTGATCTCCAAGTCCCTCTAAAGTAATGCAGTGATCTCCAAGTCCCTCTAAAGTAATACAGTGATCTCCAAGTCCCTCTAAAGTAATGCAGTGATCTCCAGGCCCCTCTAAAGTAATGCAGTGATCTCCAGGCCCCTCTAAAGTAATGCAGTGATCTCCAGGCCCCTCTAAAGTAATGCAGTGATCTCCAGGCCCCTCTAAAGCAATGCAGTGATCTCCAGGACCCTCTAAAGTAATACAGTGATCTCCAGGCCCCTCTAAAGTAATGCAGTGATCTCCAGGACCCTCTAAAGTAATGCAGTGATCTACAGGACCCTCTAAAGTAATGCAGTGATCTCCAGGCCCCTCTAAAGTAATACAGTGATTTCCAGGCCCCTCTAAAGTAATGCAGTGATCTCCAGGCCCCATTAAAGTAATGCAGTGATCTCCAGGCCCCTTTAAAGTAATACAGTGATCTCCAGTCCCCTCTAAAGTAATGCAGTGATCTCCAGGACCCTCTAAAGTAATGCAGTGATCTACAGGACCTTCTAAAGTGATGCTGTGATCTCCAGGACCCTCTAAAGTAATGCAGTGATCTCCAGGCCCCTCTAAAGTAATGCAGTGATCTTCAGGACCCTCTAAAGTGATGCAGTGATCTCCAGGCCCCACTAAAGATATGCAGTGATCTCCAGGACCCTCTAAAGTAATGCAGTGATCTCCAGGCCCCTCTAACGTAATGCAGTGATCTCCAGGTCCCTCTAAAGTAATGCAGTGATCTCCAGGACCATCTAAAGTAATGCAGTGATCTCCGGGCCCCTCTAAAGTGATGCAGTGATCTCCAGGACCCTCTAAAGTAATGCAGTGATCTCCAGGACCCTCTACAGTAATGCAGTGATCTTCAGGACCCTCTAAAGTGATGCAGTGATCTCCAGGCCCCACTAAAGATATGCAGTGATCTCCAGGACCCTCTAAAGTAATGCAGTGATCTCCAGGCCCCTCTAACGTAATGCAGTGATCTCCAGGTCCCTCTAAAGTAATGCAGTGATCTTCAGGACCCTCTAAAGTAATGCAGTGATCTCCAGGACCCTCTAAAGTAATGCAGTGATCTCCAGGACCCTCTAAAGTAATGCAGTGATCTTCAGGACCCTCTAAAGTAATGCAGTGATCTCTAGGACCCTCTAAAGTAATGCAGTGATCTCCAGGACCCTCTAAAGTAATGCAGTGCTCTCCAGGCCCCTCTAAAGTAATGCAGGGATCTCCAGGACCCTCTAAAGTAATGCAGTGCTCTCCAGGCCCCTCTAAAGTAATGCAGTGATCTCCAGGACCCTCTAAAGTAATGCAGTGATCTTCAGGACCCTCTAAAGTAATGCAGTGATCTTCAGGACCCTCTAAAGTAATGCAGGGATTTTTTATTTATTATAGGAAAAAAGTCTCTCCTCACCAAAACACAATCAGTCAGAGAAAAATAATATTTGGCATAGTGTCCTAAGGTAAACATTACTCCCTCTCATTAACATACAGTAAATACATAGAGTTAAATCAATAACACTCCATTATACTATAGGACGACGTCATCACATATTGTCATGCCTCCTCCCGCTCTCCCTCTCTGGCGCTCGAGGGCACCAGACCTCCCTTCATTATGCACACCTGTCACCATCATTATGCGCATCAGCGCTCATAGGCCTCACCCCTGGACGCCCTCACCTTGTTGATTGCCCCGTCTATATCTGTCTGTTTCTCCGTTGGTTCCCCATGCCAGCATTAATGTCGTTATGTTTTCCTTGTCCAGACGCTGCTCCTGTCCTTGTTTCATTAAATGTTCACTCATTGTACTTGCTTCTCCTCTCCAGTGTCTGTCCTTTCCTCCACTGTACATTACCAATACATACACATATTTAACCTTTATTTATAGGCTTAAAATAATCTCAATTCATACCAGGGTCTCTTTTTCAATGGTCCAGTGTTACAACTATCAACAATCCAAACAGATTAAACAGAAACAAACTACAGACTTAAATGTTAACGAATGGTAAAGAAAGCCGTACTCATACAGTTAACACATAATGAATGTCCCTTTCATGTATTGCCATTTGTCCTAATGAACATTGAGAGCCAAACTCCTTATCCCATAATTGGATAAGCATATCATTTTTTTAAAGCACGAACCTCCTGAAAAGAGCACAATTGAGATTAATAACATGTCTTGATATTTAGCTTCCCCGGGTCCTGTTGCTAAGAAGATGATGTGGTTTAGGGATTATTTAGACAGGTTGCACTGAATCAGCCCCTTCCAATGTCTTGTAGGATTACTACTATACTGTATCGGCCCAAACCGGAGACAGTGGGAGTGGATTGTGAGTAATGGGTACTAATGCCCTTTGAACTCTTTAAGGAAAGCACCTTACTATGCTTTGAGGTGGCCCGGGCCGGTTGCTCACCATCACATTTTCCACAATTATATCCCTGGCTAGCTCCTCTCCTCCTCCACTAGAGTCACGTTCTGGTCAGGGGCCTCCTTTCAACTATAATCACCCTTTTGACTGAGACTCCATTATCGCTGACTAATCAGAGACGTGGGAGAGCTGCATGCAGCATGCTGCAGAGAGAATGGATCCATTGACTAAAGGGCACTTAGTGACTGTGCAACGTTGTGTTGTTGAGTTGAGTGTCCGACTGTTTTCGCGTGTCTGCTACGTCCCCGAAGAGTTATCTTCTCCAAATGAAACATGTGTTCTTCAGTGTGGGAAGATTCAGATGACGATAGACTACACCCTTACTCTTCCTCCGCCTCCTCCTCCGCCCTCTCCTCATCGCTTGTTTTTAGCGTTTCCCAGGCGGCGGCTCAGAGAACAGCTCACCATAGTACAGAATAGCAGACAGATCACTGTGATGGGAAGGGAGTGAGTTGGCAGGGACACAACACTATTTGAATAATAATATGAAAGTGAAAGGATCAGGTCTGTAATAACTGTAGTCAAGCCCCCTCAACACAGCAACATTCTACTGATTTATCAGTGTCTATTGGCAAGTATTTTGTGTTGTAAACAATGTTTTGAATGGCCGTGTATATCATCACACCATATTTTCATACTGATTTAATGTCATTTTAGGATGATTTGCAATCCAAAAACTCCACAAATCACAATGTTGTTGTTCCTAAAGTCGCAAATCCAAGTGAGTTGTCACCAACGACTTACATAAACCCTGGATTGCTGATGCTTTGTATTGGCCAATGAGAGGCTTTGAAACCACCGGTCGGCCATATTGGCACTCCCCAGAAGAAGCAGTCCTCCATAAGAATGAATGGAATTCTACAGTATTTCAATTAAGTGTTTCAATGACAAAATTACATGTATTTAAGTATTGTGTTGTTGTAGTGCGCTCAGTAACTTTACTTTTTTTATTTTTTAAATATGCTTTTTATAAAAAATATATGTTAATCTCACATATCAAATTTAAAAGTATTCATTAAAGTGTCTGTAATATAATAAATGTAGCAAAAACAAATGTTGACGTTAATAATTGCATTTGTATAGCTTCCAAAATATTTATTTACAACAGTGGGGGAATGCGAAGATGGCCGTGCGGTGGCTTCAAACAGCCCCTCCTGGTAGTTATCTAGTGTACATATAAATCACTGGTTGACACCATGCAATACGACTTGGTTTACTTTTGTAGTCCTGCCTCGAAGGTTTCCTTTGAAGTGACTGGAGCCATTTGAGCCATGATGGAGTCACGGTCGCATTGCGTCAGTATTGCTTCATTACTGTATGGAAGCCCCTGAGAGGTCACCGAGTTAGTCAATGCCCCTACGACAGACAGGAAGTCACAACACTGCTCTTTACTGCTTTGCTTCCACCCTGAGTCACTCTCCTCAGCTTCAAAGAGAAGCTTTATTACTACTGCCGCAATAAGGGCACTCTACAGACTGATTGTTCATGACTGTGGTTGTCTGTCATTGGCAGGACAGGACCCAGTGATATGCAACTAAACAACAGGTTAAAGGGATGTATCAAGCAACGATCCCACAAAAAATGTTTTGGCACTGAGAAAAGGGTCTTGAAAGAGGAAACGTTCATTTTGCCAGCATTCTGTGTACCTTCTGGCGTGTGTTAACTGTGAACACTGAGGCTGTACCTGCTTGAAGTTACAGTTTCAGACAGTGGCCAGTAGGCTATTGTAGCTATCAGAGCAGGTAGGGCTATCAGAGTGGCTTAGCAACAACACCAATGGAGCAAATGCCATAACATTTCCACATGGATATAGCTATTGACCTTTGTGATATTGTCTACAATAGCCAATATGTGGTGTTCAATGTAGGCCTACAGTCTAAGAGACTTTTTAAAACCTTATGCGTGGCTTAACCATTTCATGACTGATATTTACTTTGTCTCAAAGCTCACATCCTTTTATAAAAATAAGAAATTATCTAAAACTATTGGCTAAATAGATGACTGACAAATTGAATTTTATTGTGTTACATGATGCAAGAAAACACTTTACAAAAAATGCAATTCATTAATTATCATTATTATTACTACTGTATTTAAGTGTCTCAAAATAGGACACTGCCCCTTTAAGACCAAAAAATTATCTGCTTCTGATCACAGGAGGCATGTTAAGACCAGGTGTAAATAGGGTGATGATCTCCTGAGTCTTCTCCCTAGCTCCTTACCGCCCCATGCTGGGAGGCTCCGTAGCTCCATTCATCACCAAGGCTTCTTGTGCCATCAAACTGCCTCCATTGTCTCCAGCGATTATACACAGCGCTGCACACGTTTCCCACATTTACATTTGATAGTGAAAAAGGCAGAGAGAGTGTGACGTGTTGACTTCATTATCACTCCCCTGACCTGCAACTCTCTCTAGAAGCCTTCCTAGAACAACCAGACAGTCAAAGGGTCGTCTTTCCACCCTCAGGGTCTCTCAGCCTCTCGTCTCAGAGCCAGCTGGACATGGGATCAAATAGTATACATTTTCCTTCAAATTGAGTGTTTGCTACGAGTCCTGGAGTGCCAGATTGGGTGGGGTTTTGACTTTCGACCAGATTCGTACTTGACTTTAGGTTCAGCATGTTCAACAGGCGAAAGGGGCCAAAGTTGAAGAACAGGCAGGCGAGTCGCGGAACACCTCTATTTAAACGATCATCGGTCACCATCGGCATCGGTTTGAATTGTAACTGACAGCTGTGGCATCGAGTGGTGACTCCTGGGTGAAATAAACCTGCTCACACTGGCCTCTTCTCGCCTTACTGGTTCACATCTCACGAGAGACCCTGACGTGTCTGAGAGGGATGAAACAACCACACATCATGAAGTTATGTATCTACACTCTTAGGGGGGGAAAAAGGTGCTATCTAGAACATTTTGGTTCTAGGTCAAACCGTTTTGAGTTATATGTAGGACCCTTTACACAGAAAAGGTTCTAACAGGAACCAAAAGGGTTCTCCTATGGGGACAGCCGAAGAACATTTTGCAACCCTTTTTTTCTAAGAGTGTGACATCCTTAGCTGAGTGGACGGCTAAAAGACCCCTTTTAAGAGGCCATGATGTTTGGACCCCAGTATTATTGGACATGATGTTTGATATCAGTGACTTTTTAACAGTACTGTATGTAATGTGATGACAGCCAGGGCCTGATGCCTCATAGTGGATGTCAGTATGTCATGTGATGACAGCCAGGGCCTGATGCCTCATAGTGGATGTCAGTATGTCATGTGATGACAGCCAGGGCCTGATGCCTCATAGTGGATGTCAGTATGTCATGTGATGACAGCCAGGGCCTGATGCCTCATAGTGGATGTCAGTATGTCATGTGATGACAGCCAGGGCCTGATGCCTCATAGTGGATGTCAGTATGTCATGTGATGACAGCCAGGGCCTGATGCCTCATAGTGGATGTCAGTATGTCATGTGATGACAGCCAGGGCCTGATGCCTCATAGTGGATGTCAGTATGTCATGTGATGACAGCCAGGGCCTGATGCCTCATAGTGGATGTCAGTATGTCATGTGATGACAGCCAGGGCCTGATGCCTCATAGTGGATGTCAGTATGTCATGTGATGACAGACAGGGCCTGATGCCTCATAGTGGATGTCAGTATGTCATGTGATGACAGCCAGGGCCTGATGCCTCATAGTGGATGTCAGGGAGACAGCTGACCAGTATAGGGAGGGAGGGAGGGAGGGAGGGAGGGAGGGAGGGAGGGAGGGAGGGAGGACACCCTACACCCTACTATCCTAACCCTACTATCCTAACCCTACTATCCTAACCCTACTATCCTAACCCTACTATCCTAACTCTAACCTTCCCACCACCCATCCTTACCCTCAACCTCTACTATCCTAACCTTCCCTCAACCCTTATATGAAGACATGGACATATGAGGACATGGACATATGAGGACATGGACATATGAAGACATGGACATATGAAGATATGGACATATGAGGTCCCGTGTGGCTCAGTTGGTAGAGCATGGCGCTTGCAACGCCAGGGTTGTGGGTTCATTCCCCACGGGGGGACCAGGATGAATATGTATGAACTTTCCAATTTGTAAGTCGCTCTGGATAAGAGCGTCTGCTAAATGACTTAAATGTAAATGTAAATATGAGGACATGGACATATGAAGACATGGACATATGAGGACATGGACATATGAAGACATGGACAATATGGACATATGAGGACATGGACATATGAGGACATGGACAATGAGGGCATGGACAATGCCAACGACATAGAATTGAGATTTTTTTTTACGGTAAAGTTTTTTATTTTCTTTGTAGTGTCTTATGCTCCTGACTCAGTATCCATGATATATATAATATATTTAAAAAATATATATATATACTGTATGGGACTCCCAATCACGGCCGGATGTGAGGCAGCCTGGATTTGAACCAAGTACTGAATACTTTACTATACAAAAATACTTTACTATACAACAGTACCAGTCAAAAGTTTGGACACACCTACTCATTCAAGGGTTTTTATTTTATTGTTACTATTTTCTACATTGTAGAATAATAGTGACGACATCAACACTATGAAATAACACATATGGAATCATGTAATAACCCAAAAAATGTTAAACAAATCAACATATATTTTATATTTGAGATTCTTCAAAGTAGCCACCCGTTGTCTTGACGACAGCTTTGCACACTCCTTGTGCTGAAAAAAAAATCTAAACCACCAAGAAATGAACCCCTGCCTTTACAAATGACCAGATATTTCAAAGGATCCATTTGAATTTCTTTCTTACTCTCCATCCAGACGCACATTCTATTACCCACCGACGTCATGTTTATGGAAATACGTAAACAGTGGAGCCGGCTGCCGCTGTGGTAACACAATTATTACACAGGGGATCTGCTGTGTGATTTCCCAACAATAAGTATGAACATATGAGCTTTAAACCCTCGTCCAAGCATACTGCAGTGCTCTGCTCATCCAGCGAGTTCCAGCTCTGGATGCATCAAACGGCACCCTATTCTCTATATAGTGCACTACGTTTGACCAGAGCCCGTAGGGAACATATCGGGAATAGGGTTCCGTTTGGGACGCATAAAGATGTGTTTGTGTTTGTGTTCAGGCTCAGAGAGGGACAGACAAGTCCAGTTTGAAACACCGCAGGACCAAAACAAAGTCGTTTGCCACAGTGAAAATAAACCTTTCTTCCACCTCCTAGTTATTTCTGTAGGAAGACAGACGACGACACAGTTTACACTGGGAAGTTAAACCTTCACCTGTTTTAATCGTCATGTGAAACTAACTGAACTTTAGTGACCTGCGGTAATTGTGTCAGGTTGTGTTGTAGATTTAAAACAGGATTCCCGTCACTGCCTGATGTTAGTGTATCAAGTCACTACTATAGAGGTTTAACTATCAAGTCACTAATATAGAGGTTTAACTATCAAGTCACTACTATAGAGGTTTAACTATCAAGTCACTAATATAGAGGTTTAACTATCAAGTCACTACTATAGAGGTTTAACTATCAAGTCACTACTATAGAGGTTTAACTATCAAGTCACTACTATAGAGGTTTAACTATCAAGTCACTACTATAGAGGTTTAACTATCAAGTCACTACTATAGAGGCTGAACTATCAAGTCACTACTATAGAGGCTTAACTATCAAGTCACTAATATAGAGGTTTAACTATCAAGTCACTACTATAGAGGTTTAACTATCAAGTCACTAATATAGAGGTTTAACTATCAAGTCACTAATATAGAGGTTTAACTATCAAGTCACTACTATAGAGGTTTAACTATCAAGTCACTACTATAGAGGTTTAACTATCAAGTCACTACTATAGAGGTTTAACTATCAAGTCACTACTATAGAGGTTTAACTATCAAGTCACTAATATAGAGGTTTAACTATCAAGTCACTAATATAGAGGTTTAACTATCAAGTCACTAATATAGAGGCTTAACTATCAAGTCACTACTATAGAGGTTTAACTATCAAGTCACTAATATAGAGGTTTAACTATCAAGTCACTAATATAGAGGTTTAACTATCAAGTCACCACTATAGAGGTTTAACTATCAAGTCACTACTATAGAGGTTTAACTATCAAGTCACTACTATAGAGGTTTAACTATCAAGTCACTAATATAGAGGTTTAACTATCAAGTCACTACTATAGAGGTTTAACTATCAAGTCACTACTATAGAGGTTTAACTATCAAGTCACTACTATAGAGGTTTAACTATCAAGTCACTAATATAGAGGTTTAACTATCAAGTCACTACTATAGAGGTTTAACTATGAAGTCACTACTATAGAGGTTTAACTATCAAGTCACTACTATAGAGGTTTAACTATCAAGTCACTAATATAGAGGTTTAACTATCAAGTCACTAATATAGAGGTTTAACTATCAAGTCACTACTATAGAGGTTTAACTATCAAGTCACTAATATAGAGGTTTTACTATCAAGTCACTACTATAGAGGTTTAACTATCAAGTCACTACTATAGAGGTTTAACTATCAAGTCACTACTATAGAGGTTTAACTATCAAGTCACTACTATAGAGGTTTAACTATCAAGTCACTAATATAGAGGTTTAACTATCAAGTCACTACTATAGAGGTTTAACTATGAAGTCACTAATATAGAGGTTTAACTATCAAGTCACTAATATAGAGGTTTAACTATCAAGTCACTAATATAGAGGTTTAACTATCAAGTCACTACTACAGAGGTTTAACTATCAAGTCACTAATATAGAGGTTTAACTATCAAGTCACTACTATAGAGGCTGAACTATCAAGTCATATTATATTCATAGATTGCATCTGCATGTTTAGTGTAGTAGTATAGACTCTATAGTGTAGTAGTATAGGCCCTATAGTGTAGTAGTATAGACTCTATAGTGTAGTAGTATAGACTCTATAGTGTAGTAGTATAGACTCTATAGTGTAGTAGTATAGGCCCTATAGTGTAGTAGTATAGACTCTATGTGTAGTAGTATAGACTCTATAGTGTAGTAGTATAGACCCTATAGTGTAGTAGTATAGACTCTATGTGTAGTAGTATAGACCCTATAGTGTAGTAGTATAGACCCTATAGTGTAGTAGTATAGACTCTATGTGTAGTAGTATAGACTCTATAGTGTAGTAGTATAGACTCTATAGTGTAGTAGTATAGACTCTATAGTGTAGTAGTATAGGCCCTATAGTGTAGTAGTATAGGCCCTATAGTGTAGTAGTATAGACTCTATGTGTAGTAGTATAGGCCCTATAGTGTAGTAGTATAGACTCTATAGTGTAGTAGTATAGACTCTATAGTGTAGTAGTATAGACTCTATGTGTAGTAGTATAGACCCTATATTGTAGTAGTATAGACTCTATGTGTAGTAGTATAGACTCTATAGTGTAGTAGTATAGACTCTATGTGTAGTAGTATAGACTCTATAGTGTAGTAGTATAGACTCTATAGTGTAGTAGTATAGACTCTATAGTGTAGTAGTATAGGCCCTATAGTGTAGTAGTATAGGCCCTATAGTGTAGTAGTATAGACTCTATGTGTAGTAGTATAGACTCTATAGTGTAGTAGTATAGACTCTATAGTGTAGTAGTATAGACTCTATAGTGTAGTAGTATAGACTCTATAGTGTAGTAGTATAGGCCCTATAGTGTAGTAGTATAGGCCCTATAGTGTAGTAGTATAGACTCTATGTGTAGTAGTATAGACTCTATAGTGTAGTAGTATAGACTCTATGTGTAGTAGTATAGACTCTATAGTGTAGTAGTATAGACTCTATAGTGTAGTAGTATAGACTCTATAGTGTAGTAGTATAGGCCCTATAGTGTAGTAGTATAGGCCCTATAGTGTAGTAGTATAGACTCTATGTGTAGTAGTATAGACTCTATAGTGTAGTAGTATAGACTCTATAGTGTAGTAGTATAGACTCTATAGTGTAGTAGTATAGACTCTATAGTGTAGTAGTATAGGCCCTATAGTGTAGTAGTATAGGCCCTATAGTGTAGTAGTATAGACTCTATGTGTAGTAGTATAGACCCTATATTGTAGTAGTATAGACTCTATGTGTAGTAGTATAGACTCTATAGTGTTGTAGTATAGGCCCTATAGTGTAGTAGTATAGACTCTATGTGTAGTAGTATAGACCCTATATTGTAGTAGTATAGACTCTATGTGTAGTAGTATAGACTCTATAGTGTAGTAGTATAGGCCCTATAGTGTAGTAGTATAGACTCTATGTGTAGTAGTATAGACTCTATAGTGTAGTAGTATAGACTCTATAGTGTAGTAGTATAGACTCTATAGTATAGTAGTATAGACTCTATAGTGTAGTAGTATAGACCCTATAGTGTAGTAGTATAGACTCTATAGTGTAGTAGTATAGACTCTATAGTGTAGTAGTATAGACTCTATAGTGTAGTAGTATAGACTCTATAGTGTAGTAGTATAGACTCTATAGTGTAGTAGTATAGACTCTATAGTGTAGTAGTATAGACTCTATAGTGTAGTAGTATAGACTCTATAGTGTAGTAGTATAGACTCTATAGTGTAGTAGTATAGACTCTATAGTGTAGTAGTATAGACTCTATAGTGTAGTAGTATAGACCTCTATAGTGTAGTAGTATAGACTCTATAGTGTAGTAGTATAGACTCTATAGTGTAGTAGTATAGACTCTATAGTGTAGTAGTATAGACTCTATAGTGTAGTAGTATAGACTCTATAGTGTAGTAGTATAGACTCTATAGTGTAGTAGTATAGACTCTATAGTGTAGTAGTATAGACTCTATAGTGTAGTAGTATAGACCCTATAGTGTAGTAGTATAGACCTATAGTGTAGTAGTATAGACTCTATAGTAGTAGTAGTATAGACTCTATAGTGTAGTAGTATAGACTCTATAGTGTAGTAGTATAGACTCTATAGTGTAGTAGTATAGACTCTATAGTGTAGTAGTATAGACTCTATAGTGTAGTAGTATAGACTCTATAGTGTAGTAGTATAGACTCTATAGTGTAGTAGTATAGACCCTATAGTGTAGTAGTATAGACTCTATAGTGTAGTAGTATAGACTCTATAGTGTAGTAGTATAGACTCTATAGTGTAGTAGTATAGACTCTATAGTGTAGTAGTATAGACTCTAGTTAGTACTCTATAGTGTAGTAGTATAGACCCTATAGTGTAGTAGTATAGACTCTATAGTGTAGTAGTATAGACTCTATAGTGTAGTAGTATAGACTCTATAGTGTAGTAGTATAGACTCTATAGTGTAGTAGTATAGACCCTATATTGTAGTAGTATAGACTCTATAGTGTAGTAGTATAGACTCTATAGTGTAGTAGTATAGACTCTATAGTGTAGTAGTATAGACTCTATAGTGTAGTAGCATAGACTCTATAGTGTAGTAGTATAGACTCTATAGTGTAGTAGTATAGACTCTATAGTGTAGTAGTATAGACTCTATAGTGTAGTAGTATAGACTCTATAGTGTAGTAGTATAGACTCTATAGTGTAGTAGTATAGACTCTATAGTGTAGTAGCATAGACTCTATAGTGTAGTAGTATAGACTCTATAGTGTAGTAGTATAGACTCTATAGTGTAGTAGTATAGACTCTATAGTGTAGTAGTATAGACCCTATTACAGCAACTACACTGTTTTGCCAGCCAGGCCAGCATACCATCACACACACACACACACACACACACACACACACACACACACACACACACACACACACACACACACACACACACACACACACACACACACACACACACACACACACACACACACACACACGTGTGATAGTATGCTGGCCTGGCTGGCAAAACACTGTAGTTGCTGTAATCCACCACGTACTGCCAACATTTCATAGTATTGTGACTCCCAAAGGATCCCTTTATTTCAGCGTAGCACACACACACGCACGCACGCACGCACGCACGCACGCACGCACGCACGCACGCACGCACGCACGCACGCACGCACGCAAGCAACGCACGCACGCACGCACGCACGCACACACACACACACACACACACACACACACACACACACACACACACACACACACACACACACACACACACACACACACACACACACACACACACACACACACACACACACACACACAGAGCCAGGATGCCACTCTTTACCCCAGCTGGAATAGTTTAACAGCACGATCAAACAATGTCCAAGAAAGCACCTTTTTGTCTTGTACGATCACTCCCTCCCAGGTTGGCGTTGGGATCTCTGTGTGTGGATGTGTGGCTGAATAATGTCTTCTGGTTCTATGTCACTGGGGGATAAGGGATAATGTATTCTGCCCTTCCTCTTTGGACAGGCCTCAATGTTTTTCAAAACATGGTAGTGGCCATACATCTTTGAGGGACGGGATGCTCGTGATCATTGTTGGTAACACAGAACAGGATTCTATGTCCATTGGGGATTATTCTTCCTCTTCGTCCTCTTCCTCTTCCTCCTCTTGTTTTGCCAAACATAGAAGTGGCCATACATCTTTCAGAGAGATGGGATCAAATCACTACATGAATGATTGCTCAGTACTGTCTTCTGAAATAATTCTCATTCTCATGTGAGTTGGTAACACTGGATTTACCCTCAAAAACAATATGTATTGGTTTTGTCATCAACATGTTGCAGAAATGTGTTTTCAATGTTGTGAATTATGGTTGTACTTACATGTAACAAAGGAGATACAGACCTCTTATATTCATGGTATATTGTGTACCGCAGAAAGACATTTAGAGGTTCAGAGAACTGCACGGTGGGGTCTGCTCTGTGTCCTTTCACATTGCTCGTTGATGGGGAACACATTTCGTCAAACCAAACTGGGTATATATCCTACACGGCCTTTGAGGCACAGCCTGGTTCCTATACACCACGGGGAACATCTGGTCTCATCGATTATTGTGCTATAACGCAAAGAAAGAAGCTATTGTTTAACCCACTTAGCTATATGGCTGTGCTGCATGAGGAAGCATCTGAATCCTACTGGTGCCTCAAGATCAAACCCATTACAGTACTTTCTTACCTCACGATGCAGCCTGTTGCTGCAAGACAAACTGTGTGGACTGAAGTCTTTCAAGGAAGATGTGCTGCAAGTTGTTGGGGATAAGTGTTGTATATAGAGGAAATAAATGATTGTTAGCTGTCAGTCAGTCAGTTACACCGAATCATATTATTCATTCAGGGTGACTAAAGGGGACGCATGGATTGAGAGAAATACAACTTGACTTGGCAGTAGATCTTTTAATAGTGTGTACAACTGTAGGAACCTGGAGAGTAGGGTTGACCGTAGGGAAAAGTAGAACAATCATTGGCAGTAGATCTTTTAATAGTGTGTACAACTGTAGGAACCTGGAGAGTAGGGTTGACCGTAGGGAAAAGTAGAACAATCATTGGCAGTTGCTTCCCAAGTCACGCCGCCGACTATTCCAAATGTCTCACTAGGCATAAAACACTGTATGCTACACCACTCCCACTTGTAGACGTGAG
>NW_024061684.1:0-7500 GCF_016432855.1 Salvelinus namaycush | reverse complement strand
GTGTCTGAAGACTAGATTGGATACCCAGAGTCTGAGGACTAGATTGGATACCCAGGGTCTGAGGACTAGATTGGATACCCAGTGTCTGAGGACTAGATTGGATACCCAGAGTCTGAGGACTAGATTGGATACCCAGAGTCTGAGGACTAGATTGGATACCCAGTGTCTGAGGACTAGATTGGATACCCAGTGTCTGAAGACTAGATTGGATACCCAGAGTCTGAGGACTAGATTGGATAGTGTCTGAGGACTAGATTGGATACCCAGAGTCTGAGGACTAGATTGGATACCCAGTGTCTGAGGACTAGATTGGATACCCAGAGTCTGAGGACTAGATTGGATACCCAGTGTCTGAGGACTAGATTGGATACCCAGTGACTGAGGACTAGATTGGATACCCAGTGTCTGAGGACTAGATTGGATACCCAGAGTCTGAGGACTAGATTGGATACCCAGTGTCTGAGGACTAGATTGGATACCCAGAGTCTGAGGACTAGATTGGATACCCAGTGTCTGAGGACTAGATTGGATACCCAGAGTCTGAGGACTAGATTGGATACCCAGAGTCTGAGGACTAGATTGGATACCCAGAGTCTGAGGACTAGATTGGATACCCAGAGTCTGAGGACTAGATTGGATACCCAGTGTCTGAGGACTAGATTGGATACCCAGTGACTGAGGACTAGATTGGATACCCAGGGTCTGAGGACTAGATTGGATACCCAGAGTCTGAGGACTAGATTGGATACCCAGTGTCTGAGGACTAGATTGGATACCCAGAGTCTGAGGACTAGATTGGATACCCAGTGTCTGAGGACTAGATTGGATACCCAGAGTCTGAGGACTAGATTGGATACCCAGAGTCTGAGGACTAGATTGGATACCCAGAGTCTGAGGACTAGATTGGATACCCAGAGTCTGAGGACTAGATTGGATACCCAGTGTCTGAGGACTAGATTGGATACCCAGAGTCTGAGGACTAGATTGGATACCCAGTGTCTGAGGACTAGATTGGATACCCAGAGTCTGAGGACTAGATTGGATACCCAGTGTCTGAGGACTAGATTGGATACCCAGTGTCTGAGGACTAGATTGGATACCCAGAGTCTGAGGACTAGATTGGATACCCAGTGTCTGAAGACTAGATTGGATACCCAGAGTCTGAGGACTAGATTGGATACCCAGAGTCTGAGGACTAGATTGGATACCCAGGATCTGAGGACTAGATTGGATACCCAGAGTCTGAAGACTAGATTGGATACCCAGTGTCTGAGGACTAGATTGGATACCCAGAGTCTGAGGACTAGATTGGACACCCAGAGTCTGAGGACTAGATTGGATACCCAGTGTTTGAAGACTAGATTACCAGGATGTATCATCTCAAAACAGAGGCTTCATTGTATAGGTGCGTTTAGAGTAAGTGTTAGGGTCTCTTGACAACTCGACACTGTTAAGTCGACCTGTCATTATTTAATATGATCTACTGGGTGAGTGGGTGCAGAGAACAGCATATCCCTTTCTGACTCAGTGCATGTCAGTAAAGACTAGTAGTACAGAGGCCAGACCAAACATTGTCAACCTCACAGAGCATATAGCATGACGCTGGTTCAGGGTGGGATCTTGTTAGCCAGCAACACTGGGCTGCTTTGGTTTGGACTCCTCCACAACCGTCCCGGCAACAGAAGCAGAACGAGTTGATCTCACCGTGCAGAGTGCTGTCTCTGTTCCATTATACCAGAGCCACCTATTACTGTTTAACAGGCCCCATGAGATCACAAACAGGACTGTATTTCTCATGGACGCACACACACACACACACACACACACACACACACACACACACACACACACACACACACACACACACACACACACACACACACACACACACACACACACAGACACACACACACACACACACACACACACACACACACACACACACACACACACACACACACACACACACACACACACACACACACACACACACACACACACACGTGACTTCTTGTCTGTTTTGGTGAGCTCACTATGAACTGCACCCCATTTTACACTGGGCTGGCAGAGCTTGGGTATATGTATATTAAGATTTTCCAGTAGGCAGGCAGTAGGCTTACAGGCCAGGCCAGGTTTGAGAGGATTATACCACTAGTTTGGTATTAATCTCTCATGGTTGAGCTAGGGCGCTCATGGTTGAGCTAGGGCTCTCATGGTTGAGCTAGGGCGCTCATGGTCTAGCTCTCATGGTTTAGCTAAGGCTCTCATGGTTGAGCTAGGGCACTCATGGTCTAGCTCTCATGGTTTAGCTAAGGCTCTCATGGTTGAGCTAGGGCGCTCATTGTTTAGCTCTCATGGTTTAGCTAGGGCTCTCATGGTTGAGCTAGGGCGCTCATGCTTGAGCTCTCATGGTTTAGCTAGGGCTCTCATGGTTGAGCTAGGGTGCTCATGGTTTAGCTAGAGGCGCTCATGATTTAGCTATGGCGCTTGTGGCTGAGCTAGGGCGCTTGTGGTTGAGCTAGGGCGCTTGTGCTTGAGCTAGGGCTCTCGTGGTTGAGCTAGGGCGCTCGTGGTTGAGCTAGGGTGCTCGTGGTTGAGCTAGGGCGCTCGTGGTTGAGCTAGGGTGCTCGTGGTTGAGCTAGGGCGCTCGTGGTTGAGCTAGGGCGCTCGTGGTTGAGCTAGAGCGCTCATGGTTTAGCTAGAGCGCTCATGGTTGAGCTAGGGCGCTCGTGGTTGAGCTAGGGCGCTCGTGGTTGAGCTAGAGCGCTCATGGTTGAGCTAGAGCGCTCATGGTTTAGCTAGGGCTCTCATGGTTGAGCTAGAGCGCTCATGGTTGAGCTAGGGCTCTCATGGTTGAGCTAGGGCTCTTTACCTCTGAGGTTAGTGACAATGGTAGTCACTGTCAATTACATTTGACATCCGGTAACTTTCCCAAAATTGCCATATTTTCCAGAAATGTGCTTGGAGAATCCTGGATTTCCTGCTTATTCCAAGATTTTGGGAAGTTTCACGACCCTAGCTGGAAACAATTTTTTTAAAACTTTAAAAAAAAACTTGCCTTCTGTCAGGATAAGTGGAATTTCCACTTATCCTGACAGAAGGCAAGTTTTAAAAAAAGTTGTTTTAATTTAACCAGGCAAGTCAGTTCAGAACAAATTCTTATTTACAAACCCGGATGACGCAGGCCCAATTGTGTGCTTCCCTACTGGACTCCCAATCACAGCTGGTTGTGATACAGCCTGGATTCGAACTAGGGTGTCTGTAGTGACGCCTCTAGCTACTGAGATGCAGTGCCTTAGACCGCTGCGCCGCTCGGGACCGGTTGATTCATTACCATATTGCTTATACCCTACTTAGTATCACATTCTGTGAACTTTAGGACACAGTGAAAACAGTCATGCCAATAGATTATTTGAGTTACAGCGTAGTTGATCTCCTCCGCAGTCATTTATTCCAGAATGCTACATTTCTCTGACCAGTTCTCTCAATGGGGCTCAACCCTCAGGTAGACGTCGGGTCAGGTTTCTAGGCTGTTAATTACCCATAACCACAATGGTGAAATAAACGAGATGTACAGGAAACTACTAAGTTATGTTGCGTGGGGGAATTAAATGTGATATTGCAACTCGACATGAGCTGTGTCCCAAATGGCAACCTGTTACCTAAGTAGTGCACTAATTTTGACCAGGGCACATAGCGATAAATGAAGCAGGTTACTGAATAGGGAGACAAAAGGGGGCCAATCTGGGACACAGCCAAAAAAGGGGGCCAATATGGGACACAGCCATACCTTTGTTTCCAGTGAAAGGTTTTGTGGGTGGGGGGGAGAATAAGCAAATCTGTAGGATTTACACTATGGGGTCACCATGAATCCTAGCTGTTATCGTGGCGCTCGCTCTATGCTCTACTGAGAGCCATACATCTCCCTATTACCGTGACAACTGCTAACTGATTCTTTCACTTAGCATAGCATGGTCCTGAATTAAATCAGTTGAAGATACTGTATAGGGAAACAGCACTGGGGGCTCATTCAGAATTGTTATATGTACTGTATTTTTATGGACAGGTGTGGTTTTGTGTTAATATCCAATGATACTTTTCATGAGCAGTAAAGCTTGAGAATGTGTAAAGTTTTATACGGTTTACACCTTGGATGCAGCATAAACAGCTTAGACACAAACTGAACCTGTAATGTGGTTTTCATTTATCTGCAATTGATTGAATTGGGTCTTAGGCAGTGGTAGGTCTGGGAGAGTCTGCAGTGGTAGGTCTGGGGAGAGTCTGTCTTAATAACATGACCGTAGACAGTGGTAGGTCTGGGAGAGTCTGCAGTGGTAGGTCTGGGAGAGTCTGCAGTGGTAGGTCTGGGAGAGTCTGCAGTGGTAGGTCTGGGAGGCCCCGGTCCCGTGTGGCTCAGTTGGTAGAGCATGGCGCTTGCAACGCCAGGGTTGTGGGTTCAATTCCCACGGGGGGACCAGGGTTCAATTCCCACGGGGGGACCAGGATGAATATGTATGAACTTTCCAATTTGTAAGTTGCTCTGGATAAGAGCGTCTGCTAAATGACTTAAATGTAAATGTAAATGGGAGAGTCTGCAGTGGTAGGTCTGGGGAGAGTCTGTCTTAATAACATGACTTTAGACAGTGGTCAATGGACTGTAGCCCCTGCCACATGCGGCGGACGTTGGAGCCTGTATAATAGTATTCCACCTTGTTCCTATATTGTCCTTTTGCTTGTTTGATGGCTCTGCGGAGGTCGTAGCAGGACTTGTTCTTGTCCTCAGCTGTGGCCTCAGAGTTGTCTGCGATAGCCCTGTGTGTGGTAGCCCTGTCCTTCAATTTAGCGCCAACCTCGGGGTTAATCCAGGGCTTTGATTGGGGAAGCAGCGAACCTTCACTGTGGGGATAACATCAACGATGCATTTCCTATTGAAGCCGGTGACGGAGGTGGTTAACTCACCGATACTATCGGCCGAGTCCCGGAACATATTCTAGTCAGCGCTAGCAAAGCGGTCTTGTAGCATAGCCTCCGATTCGGAGGACTATTTCTGTACGAAGCACGTCACGGGTACTTCCTGTTTTTGCTTCTGCTAGTAGACAGGAAGCAGAAGTATAGTATGCTACCAGTGACCGAAGCAACACAGACAAAATGACAAAAGTAAGCAAAAGAAGCATATATTGTCATATAAAGTGTATGGATTCACAATCCCAATTCAATTAGACCCCAAATAAAGTTCAGAAAGTCCCAAGCCCAACAAAAAAAATGGTCGCAAATCAGGAAAAAAGCTAAACATGAGCAATCCCCCTAAGTAATCCAAAAATCTCCAGCCTGGTGGAGATTTTCTTAAAACAACTCAATGTTCATGGTATCCTCCAAAACAATCAACATATGATTTATTTGTCATTGGGGTTAACAATCCACAAGAATGAACAACAATTATTACTTAGAATGGCTAAAAGATTTTTCAAACGAATAGAAACTCAGCCAGGTACACACCAAACATTTATCAAAACACTCCTCCTCCCTTTCGTCTTCTTCTTTGGTTTTAATGGTGTTCGCAACAATTATATGTGCATTCCTCCAACTACTGTACAGGTGGATAATAAAGATCCCAAAATAAGAAAATGCGGGGTAAAAAAAAAATCCATCTTCTTCACAATAAGTGTATCCAGATCACTTGATTGACGTAAAACATTTGCAATTGGTTGAGGTCCATCCACCCCCATATCTTCTTCAGACCTGTGACCTCTTATCCCTTCAATGCTCTTCACCACCTCCACGTAGCAGATTTGATGTACAGTCCTGATCCTTGACACCTCAACCTCTTTCACCCTAACAGGGCACTCTGGGAATTTGGGAATATGATCCCCGCCACAGTTGCAACATTTTACATTCCATAACATATTCCTTCCGTCTGCAAACACTTGACACGTGGCCAAACTTTTTACACTTCTTGCATTGCATGGGGGTTTTGCACGAACGTTCTGACAGCGTATCTTATATATCCCAACTTTACATAGGGTGGTAAATACTCACCAAACACCAATAATACAGATACACGTTGCTTCTATTCCCATTCTCCATACGGGTCAAGCCACATGCATGAACTGCTCCTGGACTGTTTTTAGATATTGATTGTCAATGTCCAACGGGACGCCAGAGATAACACCTTTTAACTGTGCCTTGCTCCAAAAATCAAAGCTTTCCACTTCATGCGTCGATAAAATTAACGAACCACAATGCACCTTCCTTTTGATCTTTACATACACACGATATCAACACCATACCACTCCTGGTTACTATGACTACACGATATCAACACCATACCACTCCTGGTTACAATGACTACACGATATCAACACCATACCACTCCTGGTTACTATGACTACACGATATCAACACCATACCACTCCTGGTTACTATGACTACACGATATCAACACCATACCACTCCTGGTTACTATGACTACACGATATCAACACCATACCACTCCTGGTTACAATGACTACACGATATCAACACCATACCACTCCTGGTTACTATGACTACACGATATCAACACCATACCGCTCCTGGTTACTATGACTACACGATATCAACACCATACCGCTCCTGGTTACTATGACTACACGATATCAACACCATACCGCTCCTGGTTACCCTGACTACACGATATCAACACCATACCACTCCTGGTTACTATGACTACACGATATCAACACCATACCGCTCCTGGTTACTATGACTACACGATATCAACACCATACCACTCCTGGTTACTATGACTACACACTATCAACACCATACCGCTCCCTGGTTACTATGACTACACGATATCAACACCATACCACTCCTGGTTACTATGACTACATGATATCAACACCATACCACTCCTGGTTACTATGACTACACGATATCAACACCATACCACTCCTGGTTACTATGACTACACGATATCAACACCATACCGCTCCTGGTTACTATGACTACACGATATCAACACCATACCACTCCTGGTTACTATGACTACACGATAAACACATACCACTCCTGGTTACTATGACTACACGATATCAACACCATACCACTCTGGTTACTATGACTACACGATATCAACACCATACCACTCTGGTTACTATGACTACACGATATCAACACCATACGCTCCTGGTTACTATGACTACACGATATCAACACCATACCGCTCCTGGTTACTATGACTACACGATATCAACACCATACCGCCTGGTTACTATGACTACACGATATCAACACCATACCGCTCCTTGTTACTATGACTACACGATATCAACACCATACCGCTCCTGGTACTATGACTACACGATATCAATATCATACACTCTGGTTACTATGACTACACGATATCAACACCATACCACTCCTGGTTACTATGACTACACGATATCCACACCATACCACTCCTGGTTACTATGAACTACACGATATCAACACCATACCACTCCTGGTTACTTTGACTGC
>NW_024061683.1:97500-100375 GCF_016432855.1 Salvelinus namaycush | reverse complement strand
GCGCAGGACGAGGACACGACTCCACCATTGTCTTTGTCCCCCTCCTTAGCGTCCTCCGAGTGGCGATCCTCGCCCCCAACCCTGGTCTAGGAACCTTCACACCGGTCCCCCCTAGATAATTCAGGACATAGAGGTAGCTCATGACAGAGAGGTAGCTCAGGACAGAGAGGTAGCTCAGGACATAGAGGTAGCTCAGGACAGAGAGGTAGCTCAGGACAGAGAGGTAGCTCAGGACAGAAGGGTAGCTCAGGACAGAGAGGCAACTCTGGACTACTGGCAGCTCCGGACTGAGTGGCAGCTCCGGACTGAGTGGCAGCTCCGGACTGTAGGGCAGCTCCGGACTGTAGGGCAGCTCCGGACTATAGGGCAGCTCCGGACTATAGGGCAGCTCATGACTGTAGGGCAGCTCATGACTGTAGGGCAGCTCATGACTGTAGGGCAGCTCATGACTGTAGGGCAGCTCATGACTGTAGGGCAGCTCATGACTGAAGGGCAGCTCATGACTGGAGGGCAGCTCATGACTGGAGGGCAGCTCATGACTGGAGGGCAGCTCATGACTGGAGGGCAGCTCATGACTGGCTGGCGGATCCTGGCTGGCTGGCTCTGGCGGAGCCTGGCTGGCTGGCTCTGGCGGATCCTGGCTGGCTGGCGGCTCTGGCGGATCCTGGCTGGCTGGCGGCTCTGGCGGATCCTGGCTGGCTGGCGGCTCTGGCGGATCCTGGCTGGCTGGCGGCTCTGGCGGATCCTGGCTGGCTGGCGGCTCTGGCGGATCCTGGCTGGCTGGCGGCTCTGGCGGATCCTGGCTGGCTGGCTCTGGCGGATCCTGGCTGGCTGGCTCTGGCAGATCCTGGCTGACTGGCGGCTCTGGCAGATCCTGGCTGACTGGCGGCTCTGGCAGATCCTGGCTAGCTGGCGGCTCTGGCAGCTCCTGGCTGGCTGGCGGCTCTGGCAGCTCCTGGCTAGCGGAAGGCTCTGGCTGCTCATGGCTAGCGGAAGGCTCTGGCTGCTCATGGCTAGCGGAAGGCTCTGGCTGATCCTGTCTGGCGGAAGGCCCTGGCTGATCCTGTCTGGCGGTAGGCTCTGGCTGATCCTGTCTGGCGGAAGGCTCTGGCTGATCCTGTCTGGCGGAAGGCTTTGGCTGCTCCTGTCTGGCGGAAGGCTCTAGCGGCTCCTGTCTGGCGGAAGGCTCTAGCGGCTCCTGTCTGGCGGACGGCTCTGAAGGCTCATGGCAGACGGGCGGTTTTGCAGGCTCAGTACAGACGGGCGGCTTTGAAAGCTCAGTACAGACGGGCAGTTCATGCGGCGCTTGGCAGACGGACAGGTCAGACGGCGTTGGACAGACGGGCAGTTCAGGCGCCGTTGGGCAGACGGGCAGTTCAGGTGCTGTTGGGCAGACGGGCAGTTCAGGTGCCGTTGGGCAGACGGGCAGTTCAGGTGCCGTTGGGCAGACGGGCAGTTCAGGTGCCGTTGGGCAGACGGGCAGTTCAGGTGCCGTTGGGCAGACGGGCAGTTCAGGTGCCGTAGGGCAGACGGGCAGTTCACGCGCCGTTGGGCAGACGACAGATTCTGGCCGGCTGAGGCGCACTGTAGGCCTAGTGCGTGGTGCCGGAACTGGAGGTACCGGGCTAAAGACACGCACCATCAGGCTAGTGCGGGGAACAACAACAGGGCACACTGGACTCTCAAGGCGTACTATAGGCCTGGTGCGTGGTACCGGCACTGGTGGTACTGGGCTGAGGGCACGCACATCAGGGCGAGTACGGGGAGAAGGAACAGTGCGTACAGGGCTCTGGAGACGCACAGGAGGCTTGATGCGTGTTGCCGGAACTGGAGGCACTGGGCTGGAGACACGCACCACAGGGAGAGTGCGTGGAGGAGGAACAGGGCTCTGGATAAGCACAGGAGGCTTGGTGCGTGGTATCAGCACTGGTGGTACTGGGCTAGTGCGGGGAGCAGTAACAGGACGCACAGGACTCTGGAGACGCACAGGAGGCTTGGTGCGTGCTGTAGGCACTGTCTTAACCAGACGGCTAGCACGCACCTCAGGACGAGTATGGAGAGCGGTACCCGGTGACATCAACTCACCAACACGTTCAGTCGGACGGATGCCGTGCCTAAAGCACCAAACCAGTACATCCCTCATAACTCTCTCCTCCAATTTCTCCATTAATTCCTTTACTGTCTCTGCGTCACTCACCTCCAAATCCGCCCTCACCGGCTCCTTATGTAAAGCAGGAGGAGTTGGCTCAAGTCCCCTGACTGACCCAACTATATTCCCCGAGAGCCCCCCCCCCAAGACATTTTTGGGTTTGACTTGCGGGCTTCCAGCCTTGTTTCCGTGCTGCCTCCTCATATTGCCGCCTCTCCGCTTTCGCTGCCTCCAGCTCCGCTTTGGGGCGGCGACACTCCTCTGGTTCTGCCCAGGGTCCTTCTCCGTCTAGGATTTCCTCCCATGTCCATTCCTCCTTGTACACCTGCTGCTGTCCGTTAACCCGCTGCTTGATCCTTCGTAGGTGGGTGGTTCTGTAACGGTTTTCCTCCTCCTCTTCTTCCGAAGAGGAGGAGTAGTGATCAGACCAAAATGCAGCGGGTTTTGAAAACATAATGAAATTTATTAACTGCCGAAAACGAACACGAAAACAAACACTTGGAATGACTACAAAATAACAAAACGAACGTAGACTGACCTAAAACAAGAGAACTTACATATAACACGAAGAACGCAGGAACAGGTACAGACTATAACAAACGAACGAACAAACGCTACAGTCCCGTGTGGTACGAACAAACATACAGACACGGAAGACAACCACCCACAAACAAACAGTGTGAACACCCTACCTTTATATGGTTCCCAATCAGAGGAAACGTCAAA